>NC_079191.1:299665842-299810842 GCF_029499605.1 Hyla sarda
TACAAAGTAGAATTGGTGGCGCAAAAAATAAGCCATCATATGGATTTTTAGGTGTAAATTTGAAAGAGTTATGATTTTTTAAAGGCAAGGAGCAAAAAACGAAAATGCAAAAACGGAAAAACCTCCGGTCCTTAAGGGGTTAAGCATATTGCGCTGTCGGATAGCAGTTAATGCGATGGCCCCAACATATAAAAGCATTGTATGTCTGAGATGCCATTGTATGTCGATTTTATCATATGTCGGGGCCATCGCATGTCGGGGGGTTACTGTGTGTATATATATATATATATATATATATATATATATATATTTTTTTTTTTTTTTTTTTTTTTTTAATAAAAAAAAAGATATAAGGGGGAGATTTATCAAAACGTGCCGAGGAAAAATTGAGTAGTTGCCCACCAATCAGATTACTTCTTTTAGTTTTCAGAGGCATTTTAAAAATTAAACAATCTGATTGGTTGCTAGGGGCAACTGCACTTTTCTCTACACAGGTTTTAATAAATCTCCCCCAGAACTTTTGGGTAGTAAATTAAAACAGAAAAAATTGGTATCATGTAATCTTATGGACCTACAGAATGAAGATAATGTGTCATTGTTACTGAAAAGTGCCTTGCATAGAAACTCTGCGTAGAAACACTGCTTTTTTTCAATTACTCCCCAGAAATATTTTTTTTTTCTTGTTTGACTGTACATTTGGTGGTAAAATAAGTGACATCATTACACAGAAAAATCAGTGGCTGAACAAAAAGTCCCCATATTGGTTTAACAAATTTATTTAACAAAAACTATTTTGATCCAATTTTACAAAATACTATATTAACAAAAAAGTGGGCGGGACAATGCATTTTCGGTTTTGGTTTTCGGCCAAGCACAGCCTAAATTTTCGGTTTCGGCATAAAAATTTCCCTTTCGGTGCATCCCTACTATTTACTAATACTACTACCAAGGGGCTCTCTCAGGCTTATTTAGTGACCTAACTTCTTACCACAGGGCATATCCCCTGGTTGTTAAGGAAAAACAGAGAGATGGATGTTGGTCCCTTATCGGATGATCAGTGGGCTCAGGTTGTTGCCATCACCGAACCCCCTCGCCTGTCCCAATTATTTCTGTTACATCGGGTTTATCAGACACCGGCCTTTCTCCACAAAATTGGAATTTGTTCAGATTTATGTTGTCCAAGATGTGCACGGCTTGACGCCTTTTTGAAGCATGTGATGTGTGACTGCACTAATCTCAATTGCAATTCTGTATGGAGGAGGAGGTTCAGTAAATTGGGCAGGTATATGGTCTTACCATTTCTACATCTGCTCTTACTTGTCTCCTTGGCCATCTAGAGGGAGGTGACAATGGCAGTGGGTTGCAAATTAGAGTATGTAGAATTTTGTATCAGGCATGTAAACTGATAGCGCAGCATTAGTTGAGAGCCTCTGAGCTGGTCACTAAGTTGAGAGCGTCTGAGCTAGTCACTAAGCTTAATTATTAGTCTAAAGAAGGGGGTTTATATAAAACTGAAGGATCCAAAGAAATATGAATCCATCTGGGGCCCCTAGTCTGCCCTCTTCTTACTTGCAGAGGTCTCCAATGGAGGCATTTTTTGAGGGGTGTGGGAGTTTCTAGAGAGAGGTAAATGTTATCTCACCCCTGTGCTAATAATATACCATTCTCCAGAAGGCACCTTCCAAACAATTAGGTAGGGATGTCCCGTTACCGATACTAGTATCGGTATCGTTGCAGATACCCGGCATTTGCAAGGTATCGGGGACTTGTTTAATGTCCTCGATACCATGATCCATACCTGCTGCAGCGCGGCCCGGCTTCGCTGCCCCGTTTTCCCGTCTGTATCATGGCGTCCCATGTGTGACACCCACGTAACTCCACCTCCTCCCCTACGCCCACTGTAGTATTACAGAGGATGCAGAGTGATGTGTGTGTGTGTCAACATGCTCCTCCATAGGACGCCATGATGCGGGAGAAAGGGCTGTGGTCTACAGGGGGGGTACTACTAATGTCTACAGGGGGCTGCTACTAATGTCTGCAACTATCTATACTACCTACAAGGGGATACTACCTACTATTAAAGGCAATCTTACAGCAGAGTCACCTTCACTAACTTGAATTTATAGGTAGATAGTGCAGGTGACCCGGTTTCTACCGCTGCTCACCATGTGATCATCAGCGCAATCGCTCCGGAGACCTCGGTCTCGCCACCAATGCAAATTCCCTGTTCTGCCAAATGGAGAAGAGAGAAATATTGGCCCATACTACAGCAGCCACCTCCATTGTACACAACAAGGAACCCACATATCTGCACGGTAAGCAGAGCCAGAAACCGCGTCCCCCTGGTGTCAGATTCCCTTTAAAATTTGAGTACTCATAATTGGTATTGGCGAGTACTAGAACTACAGTATAGGTACTCTTACTCTGTCTTAAAACATTTTTTTATTGTGACATCCCTACAATTAGGTAGTATTTCTTCTTGAATGTTACTCTTCCTGCCTGTTCAATGCCTATGCCATGTCTGTTGTTACCCTGTGTTTTTTGGTATCCTGGTCATTCCTGTTAGCAAAATTTGTCTGCCAGATTTTTTATTGACTGGCTGTTATAGGTCTCTTGTCATAATGATATAAGATCTCGTGTTCCCTCTATTTTAGTGTGCATGGTCCTGGATGAAGGAAGGGGGATAGGTGGGAGACTTCTTGTGTCTATTTTTTCAGTTTTGTTGTATTCTCTATTTTTTGCAAAGACTGAAATCCAATTAAAAAGACTAATTTAATTTAAAAAAAAAAAACTAGAACAATGGAGTATTCTTGAGGAACTTTCTACTGCTCTAAAGCCTTTTGAATGCATCACTGTGTTCATGAGCGGCTTAGAATATACAACTCTATTTTCCATGCCTGCACTTGTGAAGGAGTTGTTGAGGTTCAGTAAGTGTGCTTCTTTTAAATATTCAACCATGAGGAGCTTCCAAGCCACTGCAACAGACCAGTGTCACAGCAGATACAGCGATATCCTTTCAGAACAGCTCATAAATGCTGATATTATTTCCGTTGCGCTGGAGCCAAGATTTCAAATGGTTAGTTTTTGACACCTGAACAAATTATGAATGTGCAGGCAGAGAAGTGTGGCAGTAAACCATTTCACCTGCAGTATCTAGTTCTACAGCTGATGCTGAGCTTTCATCCTTTCCAGAGTCTAGTGGCAGCAGTGAAGAGGACACAGAGGAACAACATGTGGAGGAGGATATTATATATATATATATATATATATATATATATATATATATATATATACATACATACATACAGGGCCGCCATCAGGAATTCCGGGGCCCCATAAAGTCATAGTGTCTGGATCCCCCAACTCACCAAAAGCAATAGTCCAAAAAAATACCGTACGGTTTTAGGTCTGGTCAGAAAACTGGATACAGCACAAAAATGAGCCGACCGGAGTCACTATATGACTCCAGTTGCCTCATTCAAATTAATTAGATACGGGCCGTGTCCGGTGACCACATCATCAAAAAGTAATGTGACCCAGCCTTAGTGTGAAGGGCAGTGGCAGGGAGAGGGCACAGCTTCCATACTCCATGACAAGTAAAGGGAGGATAAGCAGTCCATCACTTCTGGGACTTCAGGAGACTTGGAAAGCTGGGTGACTTTACTCAGCGCAGGGCTCACATTACTTTCCTAGCTTTATGTACTGCCTGTCACCCAGCTTTCCTAGCCTCCTGAAGAGAATATGTCTGGTAAAGCAGCTATTTTGAAGACATTAAGTACCAGATGTCACACTAGTATTCTGCTATTCAGGAGTCTTATAAAGCTGGGGAAGTACTGTAAGCCTGCCTTTAATGGCAGAGTACTATTGTGACATCTGTTATTTCCCTCCATGTCATCTCTCTAATATGGCTGTTTTACCAGACACAAATTCCCTTCAGGAGAGTGGGAAAGCTGGGTGACAGGCAGTACACACAGCTTTCCCAGTCACCTGAAGAGAGCCACATATACCCAAGTAGTGCCCCACACTGTGAACACACACATAAATTCATACAGACAAACAATGCACAGATACAAACACATGCACATTACAAACATAACATGTATACATTATATACACACATGATTAGGCTCAAGATACACACATACACCCACCCCCCCCCCCCCCCTACTTTTTAGGCAGAATTGAGCAGCTCCAGGGGGGTCCACATATTGTGTGACTTTTAGTTTCAGTTTCACTTTAGTTTCAGGCTTCAGACTGTGCACCTTGCAGCCCCCTCCTCCTCCTATTCCCCGACTGCCGAGGTGTATACAGCAAGAGGCCTGTGTGGGGGAGGGGGCCAGGAGAGAGGAGAGGGGCCCGGGTACAGGCAGGGCATGGGGGAGGTGAGAGTATGGGCTCCCGTGATTTTAGCTTAGTAAAAATAACAAGCCCTGTTGCTTTGCAAGAAGCTTGTTCTTTTTACTGACATTAGGTGTAGAGTGTGAGAGGAGGGTGAAAGCGTCGGCAGCTGCGGGCCCCTCTACACAGTGCTTCTGGTCCGGGCCCCTTACGGCAGTACTGCCTGTACTGCCCTGATGGCGGCCCTGCACACAGGTAAGGAATACAGTCCAGTTCTATTTTGCTAAATAGCCTCTTAGCAAGGATGGGTTGGTAGAAAACAATGAGGAAAAATATACTACTTTGGCATAACTAGCAAGATCCTACTTGTGTATACCAGGAACCTCCACACCATCAGAACGCCTATTCTGACATAGCTAATAAGAAGAGAGCGTGCCTAAACCCTGAGCATTTGGACACAAAAATAATCATTAGTTGCAGCCCGACATGAGAGTATTTTATTTTTGACTTTGTAGATAGCTCCAAAAGGTTAAAAGTATGTCCCTACCACACATTTGAAGAAAGAGGATGTCAATAGTTTTTAGAGTTGAACATAGCCACAATCTATACATAATGGCCCTCATTTACTAAGAGTGGAGTGTAGGTTTCTTTGTGGGTTTTAATTCCCTACAATTTATTTTCCATGGTATTTACTAAGGTTTTCCTACATTTTACACTTTCCCTATACTTTGCTTTTTCTTTTTACACATGCTCTGATCTGTCTGGTTTTCCTCATCTCAAATCCACCACAGGAAACCTTAGTAAATATGTTGGGTTTTTGAGAAAATATTGGGAACATGCCCCTTTTCGGAGACCATGCCCCTTTTTCGGGTTTTCTTAGCAAAATGGAGAGTTAGTCTGGGTTTTTTCAATTCTGGCGCAGACAGAATTTCTGGCGCAATGCGACAGAATCTGGGGCACAACCCGACAAAACATGTCAGGTTTGCAATAGTAAATGAGGGCCAATGTGTTAAAAAATGTTTAATTGCATGAGAGAAAAACTGTACATGTACCGGTCTGACTATATTGAACAAGCCAAAATTCTCAATGGGGGAGATTTATCAAAACCTGTGCAGAGGAAGAGTGGTGCAGTTGCCCAGAGCAACCAATCAGATTGCTTCATTAGAGGCCTGTGGAAAATGAAAGAAGCAATCTGATTGGTTGCTATGGGCAACTGCACCACTCTTCCTCTGCACAGGTTTTGATAAATCTCCCCCAATAAGCGTTTTCAGGAAAAGGAGTAACCTAAATAAAACTTAAAGTAGGATTTTAAAAACAATCAAACTGGACCAAGTACCCTGTCTGCAGGACAAAGTGCCAAAATACAGTAGAAAAACCGAAGTGTAATTTTATCACAACATTTAAGTAGATAAATATATTAGAGAAGTTCTGCAGAAACCCTGGGGTCTTCTAAAAGTAGGGGGCAATCTAACAAAAGGCATAGAGCTTTTTTTGGTGTAGAAAAGTGCCAAAAATTTCTCTGTTGCACAAAATTTGTGTGACTTTTTTGTTTAAGTGATTTGGGCTGAAATGACTTTAGTACAAATTTGTCATTTCAAATGGCTCTTGCCAATTTAAGAAGTCCGACTTTTCTTTAAAAAAAAAAAATTCAATTTTTAGCAAATATGTAGCAAAACTGCATTTTGAAAAAAATCACACATTATTTGTGCAATCAGGTAAAAAGTCAGAGAGGAGGTGCACCAAATTCAAATCTGTGATGTTTCTTGGTGGGATTTGAACCTGGAACACAATACACATTATTGACCATCTGAGGATGTCTGAATAATTGTCCTTTCCCTTTTTTGAGGTTGTTTTTTGCTCCTCGCCTTCAAATAGACATAACTCTTACTTTTCCATCTAAAGACCCATATGAGGGCATGATTTTTGCGCCACCAATTGTACTTTGCAATTATATCACTTATTTTACCTCCAAATGTAAAGTGAAACAAAAAATATTTGTAGGGCAAAATTGAAAATAAACCACACCATTTTGCAACTTTTGCGGGCTTCCGTTTTTTGCCCAGTGTACCTTTTGGTAAAAATGACACATTATCTTTATCTGTAGGTCCATACAATTAAAAGGATACCCAGTTTATACAGGATTTATTTTACTACTTAAAAATATAAAAAAGTTATAGGGGTCAAAAATAGACAAATTTAAGCATACAAATTTTCGTAACAAAAGATCTAAATTTTTTTAAGCATACAGGAATGTATTAGGGCTAATTTTTTGCGACACAATCTGGAGTTTATTATCCAGACTATATTTATTTTCTTGGCACCTTTTGATCGCGATTTATTCATTTTTTTTCTAGTATATGAAGTGACCAAAATTTTTTTTATGCTTGCAAGGTTTAATAAACATATTTTATTAGCTCGGACATTTACCACATATGTTTAGGTTTAATTTTTTTTTTTTACATTTTTTATTTGACAAAATGGGAAAAGGAGGGTGATTTAATTTTTATTAAGGAAGGGGATAATGCATATTTATGTATTTATTTTTACACTTTTTAGTCCCTATAGGGACTATAACCTGCAATATTAAGATTGCATCCACTGAATAATGCTTCTCCATGGGACAGCAATGACCATTGTTATCAGTGCTCCATTGCTTCAGCCTGGCATAGTTGACCGACAGCTTGGAGCACCGATCGGACTGCAGGGAGGAAGGCAATAGACCTCCCGCCATTCTCTCAGCTGATCGGATGCCGCAGCATTCTCTATCAGCCCATTAAAATAGCCGGGAATGGAATTTACCGCTTTTAGACAACACAATCAAGTTGATTGCGGCATCTAAAGGGTAAATGCCGTACATCAGTCAGATTGGCTATGTCCTGCATTAGCTGTGGGTCCCGGTTGCTAATAGCAACCAGGAACCACCGGGTATGATGAGCTTTCAGCTGCTGATCGTGTGTCATACAACAGGAGCCCGCAATGAACGTAAATATACGGCCATTTGTGGGAAGAGGTTGATAGAGTTATAAATTGCAATTTTATTATATAAGCAAAAATAAATAAAATCTGGAATGGGCCATTTTAGGACATAAACAAACTTTGATTTAAATAATTCCATTGCAGCTCTGGCTGTATGTTTAGGGCCATTATCCTGCTGAATGACTAACCTTCATCCCATTCGCAAGTCAACAGACTGCATCAGATTTTTTTTCAGGGGTGACCCTGTATTTGTCTCATCTTTCCATCAATTCTTGATCCATTTTTTTTTTTTTTTTACTTTTTAACAATACAGTCATATGCAAGTTACAGAATAAATGTATATATAAAGAATGATATTCATATGATAGAGAACAACAAGATGATCATTGGCAGTCTGACTGGTGGGAAATCAAAGATGGCTAGAGCGGATAATGATTAATAACTAGGTATCCAAAAATGTGCTTTCAAAAACCCTGTTGTAAACACCTGAAATGCAAAGTGGCTTTCAAAAACAATTTAAAATACTGAAAAAAGGTTATGTAAAGGCCTTTTTAACAAATGGAGATTCTTACTTTGCAACTTTTCATTTTTGCTTTCATTCAGATATCCAAGTATTACTATCAAATCCTCAACAATTCGAAAATACTGGGATCCAGATGAACTGCAGGAGTGTATGGTAACAGCTATTAGCAGTTGCTGCAAGTCACAAGCAAGTAAAATATATTCATCCGGGGAAACACTAGATAAGACAAGATAAAATATGATAAAATGAGAACATTTTACATTAATGTTTAAACACAGTCTAGACTGCTACTAAAATGGTTTTCATGCCCTACAGTCATAATGTACATGATTTCTGAGGTCTCCAAGGAAGTTAATAGTAATCTAATACGGACATAATTTTAAGTCTTAATTAACTCCTTAAGGACCCAGCCAATTTTCAGTGTAGGACCTGGCCATTTTTTTTATCTGACCACTGTCAAAGCATTAATAACTCTGGGATGCTTTTCCCTTTCATTCTGAGATTTTTTTTGTGTGACATATTCTACTTTATGTTAGTGGTAACATTTTGTTGATACTTGCATCATTTCTTGTTGAAAAATTCCAAAGTTTGATGAAAAAAATTTTGCATTATTTTTTTTTTTTTACTTTGAAGCTCTCTGCTTATAAGGAAAATGAATATTCCAAATTATATATTGATTTACATATACAATATGTCTACTTTATAGTATACGGCATCATAAAGTTGACATGTTTTTCTTTTGGAAGACATCAGAGGGCTTCAAAGTATAGCAGCAATTTTCCAATTTTTCACAAAATCACCAGTTCAGTTTTGAAGTGCATTTGAAGGGACTTCTTTTTAGAAACAGCCCATAAATGACCCCATTATAAAACTAAACCCCACAAAGTATTCAAAATTTCATTCAAAAGGTTTGTTAACCCTTTAGGTGTTTCACAGGAATAGCAGCAAATTGAAGGAGAAAATTCAAAATCTTCATTTTTTACACTGGCATGTTCTTGTAGACCCAGTTGTTGAAAAAGGAGAGAAATCTTCCCAAAATTTTAACCCAATTTCTCTCAAGTAAGGAAATACCTCATATGTGTATGTCGAGTACTCTGTGGGTGCACCAGAGGGCTCAGAAAGGAAGGAGCAACAGTGGGATTTTGGAGTGTGAGTTTTTGTGAAATGGTTTTTGGGGGGCATGTCACAATTAAGAAAGCCCCTATGGTGCCAGAAAAGCAAAAAAAAAAAAAAAACACCACATGGCATACTATTTTGGAAACTACACCCCTCAAGGAACGTAACAAGGGGTACAGTGAGCCTTAACACCTCATAGGTGTTTGACGATTTTTCATTAAAGTTGGATGTGTAAATGATTTTTTTTTTTTCACTAAAATGCTAGTTTTCCCCCAAATTTTTAATTTTTAGAAGGGGTAATAGGAGAAAGTGTCCCCCAAAATTTGTAACCCCATCTCTTCTGAGTATGGAAATACCCCATGTGTGGACGTCAAGTGTGGACTGCTGGTGCACTACAATGCTCAGAACAGAAGGAGTCACATTTGGCTTTTGGAAAGCAAATTTTGCTGCCATGGTGCCAGAGCAGTGGACCCCAGCACATCTGACCCCATTTTAAAAACTACACCCCTCACAGAATTTACTAAGGGGGTGCAGTGAGCATTTACACCCCACTGGGGTTTGACAGATCTTTGGAACAATGGGCTATGCAAATGAAAAATTACATTTTTCATTTTCACAGACCACTGTTCCAAAAATCTGTCAGACACCTGTGGGGTGCAAATGTTCACTGTACCCCTTATTAAATTACATGAGGGGTGTAGTTTCCAAAATGGGGTCACATGTGGTTCCATTGTTCTGGCACTATGGGGGCTTTGTAAACACACATGGCCTTCAATTCTGGACAAATTTTCTCTTCAAAAGCCCAATGATGCTCCTTCTCTTCTAAGCATTGTAGTGAGAACCGCTGTAAAATCAGCCACCCCTGTGCAAATCACTAATTTAGGCCTCAAACGTACATAGTGCGCTCTCACTCCTGAGCCTAGTTGTGCATCCGCAGAGCATTTTACGCCCACATATGGGGTATTTCCGTACTCAGGAGAAATTGCGATCCCAGTGATTACCAAACAGGGTGCATCTAGCTCTTGCTAAACTCCCAGCATGCCTGGACTGTCAGTGGCTGTCCGGAAATGGTGGGATTTGTTGTTTTGCAACAGTTGGAGGCTCCGTTTTGGAAACACTGCCGTACAATACTTTTTCATTTTTACTGGAGGGTACAGTGTAAGGGGGTGTGTATATAGAGTGCTTTACCCTTTACTATGTGTTAGTGTAGTGTTTTTAGGGTAACAGACGGAGGTTTAGAGCGAGTTTCCCGCTAAGAGTTTGCGCTGCAGCGAAAAATTCGCCGCAGCTCAAACTTCAAGCAGGAGACTTACTGTAAACCTGCCCGTGTGAATGTACCCTGTACCCCGAGCTGAGTGGTCGTATTCTGCAGTGCTCCCGTTAGCCCAGCTCTATTTATCCTGAATTTGCGCTAATCCTGTGGCCCCGACTCGCTGGGATCTTACCTGAGCTCTGGGGGAAGCTGGAGGACTGGTGCTGGTGCTGTCGGAGCGGAGATATCTAGTGGAGCAGTGTGAATTCGGCCGCAGTGTGCGCAGGTGGTGGAGCGGCACGGCTGCAGCATTGGGACGCGCACTGTGAGGCTGTTGGGGGTTCTGGAGGTGAGGTGGGGTGCTGTGCCGGCTGCCACTTGCAGGAGGGGACACCCGTGGCTCTGGGAGGGCTGGTAGCAGGCCCTGGACGGTCTCTGGCCAGATCTATAGAGGAGAGGTGGCCATTACTCCTCTTCTGCTTCATGGGCGTGGCTTCAGGGCGCCATAGCAACTCCCGTGGTCTGGGCTCGTAGAGGCTGCTGGAAAGCTTGCTTAGGATATCCAGCTGAAGGGAGCCTGGGAAGCTAATGCAGCTTACTGATCCTGCTACTGAGGTGCCTGCTCGGCTGCTCCTCTGCATCTCCCCTGATCTGGGGGTGTATTCCTGGTCCTGTGCTGCTGGACATTGACTCTGCTACTGAGGTGCCTGTTAAACTACTGTTCCCATATATATCACTCCTGATTTGTGTGTGCACTGCTGAGTACTGGCGTGTGGCTCTGTTGCTGAGGTGCCTGCTGCACTGCTTCTCCTATCTTTCTCACCCTCATGCTGTGTGTGCACTGCTGAGTACTGAACTTTGGCCTGGCTGCTGGGGTGTCTGCTGCACCGCAGATCCTACCCATCTCATCTTTACCCCGTGCGTACAGAACTTTGGCCCTGCTGCTGGGGAGTCGGCTGCACTGCTGCTCCTATCCATCTCACCCTTGGCCTGTGTGTGCACTGCTGACTACTAGACTTTAGCCCTGCTGCTGAGGAGTCTGCTGCGCTGCTGGTCCTGTGCATATCTCCTCCTGCCTGTGTGCACTGCTGAGTACTGACCATTGACTCTGCTGCTGTGGTGGCTGCTGCACTGTGGTCCCTACAAGTCTCACCCCTAGTATAGGTGTGCACTGCTAAGTACTGAACATTGGCCCTGCTCCTGAGGTGCCTGCTGCACGGTAGCTCCTGTACATCTCACCCCTTGCCTGTGTATGTACTACTGAGTACTGAACGCTGACCCTGCTGCTAGGGGGCTGCTGTGTCCTAGGACTTTGTGCATCTTCCTTACAACTGGGGCACTGGAAACGGTGCTGCTCATCTTCATTGTTGGACATTGTAGTGCTTCAGAATTGTTGACTATGGGAGGTTCCAGAAGCCGCACCAATAAATCTAAACCCGCTGTGGAGGCTGCCAGGATGTCTACGGAGGAAGAGGCTTCCTCTGAAGAGGGACCACCGCCTGTGGCTGCTCAGGCTAGAGGTGACTCCAGTGCTCACAACCCCCAGGTCTCTAAATATACAGCGCAGGCCGCTAAAGCTCTCCGTCAATATGCTCGGCCCCTGGATGGTGTGGACGGCTCCTCCCCTCCAATGTTCTCTGGATCTCCTGGCTTTGAGGGTTGTGGCTCTCTTCATCGTTCCTCCTGTCCAGTGGACTCTGTGGACAGCTGTTGGCGGCCTTTACCTCTTGTCAAACGTTGATGGTTTCCAAGGTCGATGAAGCTCCGGGAGCGTACTGGCGAGGTGGAACGCCGGGTCTCCACTAGTGAGGATACCTTGCAACCCATTCCGGCACAGCTGTCTTCTATGCAGCGACAAATCAAGACGGTGCTGGATAGAGCTGATGATCTGGAGAATAGGCTCCGGCGAAATAATATCCACCTGGTGGGCCTACCTGAACGAGTGGAAGGCTCAGATCCTGTGGCTTTCCTTGAGAAGTGGCTGAAAGAACTCCTGCCGTCTGATACCTTTTCCCCTTACTTCACAGTGGAGATAGCGCATAGGTCCCGGCCAGGCCTCCCCGCCCCGGGAGCTCCTCCTCAACCCTTCCTGGCAAAACTTCTCCACTATAGAAACAGAGACGCTATCCTGAGAGCGGTCCATATTAAAGGGGAAGTATGCTTCCATGACAGCCGGGTGGCCTTCTATCCTGACTTTTCAGTGGAGCTTCTCAAGCAGAGGACTAAATTCACCGAAGTTCGGGTGCGGCTGCATGCCAAGGGATATCGTTATGCCATGCTGTTTCCCGCCTGCCTTAGGGTGGTCGATGGGACTACTACCAGGTTCTTCACTTCTCTGACTGAGGCTCTGCAGTGGGTAGATGTGGCTCCTGAGGCTGCTCCTCTGGACTGACTTACTGATGTCTGCTGCTGTTGGACTATCCGTTTCTGTTTCAGATAGATAGTTAGGTGATAGGGGTTAGACTTTTCCCCCCACTAGGCCTTATCTGGACTTTTGCACTGGTTTACGTATCCCTGTTCTGGGGTTTTTCAGGGGTTCTGATGAGAGAGTTGGCCCGAGTTCCTAATTAGAGGGGCTGGGTTGGTGGGAGGCTGTGGGTCCGTTGGGTTGGTGGGAATTACTGCCTTCGTACGTTTAGTGTTCCAGGGTCTAGGTCTTCACGAGTTTAGTGTTCGACAGGGATTGTTGGCGATGTATTTGTTTTGCTCTGTTTTATTTGCTTGTTTGTTCTTGTGTCTGTCTGTTTGTCTTGTCTGGAATGGTGTTTGTGGTATGCTTGCGGTTTGCTCCCAGAGTTTCCAGGTGGATGGCGTGCTGGCCCAGGTATGATGACAGGTTTGTATGATGGGGTCCCTTAAAATTTGGAACTGGAATGTGAGGGGTCTTAACTCTAAATTTAAACAGGCACTGTGTTTGGACTTTGTCAAAAGACATTCCCCTCACCTCATTTGTTTGCAAGAAACCCCTTTCACAGGTCAGAAGATTATAGCATTAACCGTTTCAGGTTGAGGTCTTAGAATGTGTCACTTCTAAACTGCTAACTTTTCCCTCTTTACCTGTTCTCATTATAGGTGATTTTAATGCAGTCCCAGATCCGGGTGTTGATCGCACTGGAACAGCAGACTCTGGCTCTACTGGTCTGAGTACCTGGAGCTCGGCGTTATCCCTTGCAGAAGTTTGGCGTTGGAAGCATCCGTCTGACACATTATTCTCCTAATACTCGGCTGTTCACAAATCGTTTTCCAGGATAGATTTGGCTTTTGCCTCCTCTGATCTTCTTTCTCTGGTAAGCAATGTCTTGTAAACCACTAGGGGGATCTCCCACCACTCAGCGCTCCTGGTTTCCTTTAACCTGGGCCCTCGCCCCTCCTCCATCCCGGCTGGCTGCAGGAGGTGGTGGCGATAGCTTCCCTGTTGGATGCTCACACTTGCTTCTGTGAACACAATGGGTCCCATCCGGACGTGCTGGTTCGGTGGGATGCTTATAAAGCTCATGTTAGGGGGGCCTTAATAGGGGTGGTGGCTGGCCAAAGACATGCATATGCACACAGGGAGAGAGCATTGAGGGTTGAGATTGGGGTGTTGGAGGCGGAGTTGGCGAGTGATCAGTCTTCAGAGGTTGAACGTAATTGTTTGAAGACCCAGCGGACTCTCTTGATCCTTCAGGAGAGGGTTCAGAAACGACTAGTGGATAGGGAAGCTGCTATTTTCGAATTTGGGGATGAAAATGGTAGGCTGCTGGCGTATCTGGCTAGGGAGAGTAGGCCGGTGGCGGCAATACCTTGCTTTAGGGGGCTTATGGGGTTCTAGTGACTGATCCGGTTGTCATTAATGTAGTGCTGCGGGACTTTTATAGTTAACTGTATATCTCTCGTATGCCAGTTGTTCCTGATTGGCTGGTGTCCTTTCTGATATCTTTGCCTCTTATTCCCTTTTCTGTGGCCCTGGCGGACGCTTTAGATTTCCCCTTTACGGATGAAGAGGTCTCGGTGGCTATTGCATCCTTACAGACAGGGAAGACCCCGGGGCTGGATGGTATGATTGGGGATTGACACAGGATGAATGAGGAGAGGCTACTTCTTATCTTACAAAAACTTTTTAGTGCTATCTTGGACACGGGACGTCTTCCTGATTCCATGAGAGAAGCTCTGATTGTTGTCCTTCCGAAACTGGGTAAGGATTCGACTCTGCCGGATTCCTATAGGCCGATTTTGCTGCTTAATGTGGATATTAAGCTGCTGGCTAATAGACTACGAAAAGTTTTAGCAACTATCATTCATCCTGACCAGACAGGGTTTATGCCAGGGAGGGCTACGGATATTAATGTCCAGAGACTTTATCTCAACATTGCTGCAGCGGAGGGGGAGGCCTCTGGGGGTTACGTGGTTAGCTTGGATATCTATAAGGCTTTTGACTCGGTTGAAAGGCTTTATTTGAGGGGGTTTTGGGTGCCCTTAAATTTGGCCCAAGGTTTTGAGAGTGGGTAAAATTATTGTATGACAGCCATAGGGTGCAGGTGAGATCTTATCTTGATGTGTCTAAGGCTTTTCTGTTGGGGAGGGGGACACGGCAGGGTTGTCCTCTTTCTCCCTTCCTGTTTGCCCTAGCTATGAAGCCCTTGGCTGCTTCTATTCGAATGTCACCTAGTATTCATGGAATCGGCAGAGGGACACTGGAGAAAAAAGTATCTATGTATGTGGATGATACGCTGGTATATTTGGCAGATGGTCAGGGCTCTCTGGAGGCGTTTTCTCTTTTGGCTGACTTTGGCACATTCTCGGATCTCAGAGTTAATTGGGGCAAATCCTCCTTGATGGCTCTCTCTAGATCGGCGGTCGCTGTTCCGCATCTCCCTCATGGGCTCCAGGTTGTCTCTCAGTTTATGTACCAGGGGGTTAATCCTTGTGTGAAGGAGTATGTACAGCTGGTGTTATCCTTGGTAACTACTAAATTACAGGCTTGGTCTTCTCTGCCCCTCTCCTTGGCGGGTAGGATCAACATTTTCAAAATGATTTATATGCCTAAATTTCTCTATCTTTTTCACCTTGCTCCCGTGATTCCCTCCAAAACCTTTTTCACAAAGCTGGGTAGAGTTCTGAGGTCCTTCTATTGGCAAGACAAACCTCCACTACTTGGTCAGGTGTTGCTCCAGGCGCCCAAACACCAGGGTGGTCTAGCTGCCCCTAACATGCTTGATTATTTTATAACGTCTCTTCGTCCAGGTTGTTGAACCCTATTGGGACGGTGGCTGAGGTGTGGTCAGTGGTCTCCAGGCATTTCCCGCTACCAGCGATGTCTCCCAGGGCACCTCTGTGGGGGAATCCTCATTTTGAGCACCTAAAGTAGTTGGAGGCTGCTGGTTTCTGTAGTGCTCATGGGGTCAAGTTTGCCATGCATCTATTTGGAGAGTTTTCCTCTTGTCCCTCATTCCAGGAGTTGTGTGACCGTTTTTATCTCCCTTGAGGTGCCCAATTCCGGTAATTCCAGTTGAGACATGCGGTACTGGTGCAATTTGACTCGCTTGATGTGACCCCAATGTTTTCTGATTCTGATCCTGGGTACCGTCGACCTTGATAAACCCCTGACTCAAGCTTATGCTTTGTTGCAACCGGTGGGCCTAAATGCTTTTGGGTTGCAGTTTGTGAAGTGGACGGTTGAAATCACTGATTTGACTGAGGTTTGGAGGGAGGTCACTAGCACTTTTTATTCTACAGTGGCGAGTGCGAGAGATTTGTTGATTCGGATGCGGTTGATTCTCCGTTTAAATTACACTCCAGTTAAATTGTTTAGAATTGGTATCTCCTCCTCGGATGCTTGTTTTAGATGTCATGCGGATGTGGGATCCCTACTTCATGCCATGTGGAGCTGCTCCTGTGTGGAGCCTTTCTGGAGGGAGGTGATGCAGTGCCTTGCTGATCATTTGGAATTCCCCTTTGGGTTCTCCCCGGTAGTCTGCCTCTTGGGTGTTATTAATGATCTGGCTTCTGGCTCCCATAGGCACCTTCATATTAGATTCCTGTTTTGTGCTTGGAAAGTCTTGATTATGGCTTGGAAGGATAGCTCTCCCCCTCCTATATCGAGATGTTTTAATTTGGTTAATAGTTATGTCCCGTTGCATAGAACTTTGTATACTAGTCGTAAATGTCCTAAGAAATTTGAAAAAGTCTGGATACCCTGGCTGTTGATTGGCAAGTCGGTGGTTCCACCTGAACGGGTCGGTTCTCCGGGATAAGTCTGTAATTCAGAATGGGCAGGAGACGGGTGGTGGGGCTCTGGGACTGTGTGTGTGGATGAGTTGTTTGTCTATTTGCTGTTTGTTTGATGTATGCCGGCTCTAGTCTCCTGTTTTGTGTAAATGTTCTTGCTATACTCCTTTGATATAATGCTATGTTGGTGGGCAGGGGGACTGTGGGCTAAGGTACCTGCTTGTGTGTTTCTTAAGTTGTTAAAAGTTATAAATAAATACTTAGTTAAAAAAGTAAAAAATAAATAAAAAACTGTGGCCCTCCAGATGTTGCAAAACTACAAATCTCAGCATGCCCAGACAGCAAACTGCTGTGTGGGCATGCTAGGAGTTGTAGTTTTGCAAGATCTAGAGAGCCACAGTTAAGAGACCCCTGCAGTGATCTCCAAACTGTAGCCCTCTACATGTTGCAAAAATGCAAATCCCAGCATAACCACACAGCAAACCGCTGTCTGGGCATGCTGGGAGTTTTAGTTTTGCAACATCTGGAAGGCTACAGTTTAGAGACCATTATATAGTGGTCTCAAACTGTAGCCCTCCAGATGTTGCTAGGCAACTCATCAGCTTCTGTAGGATCAAGGAGCCGCATCGCCATCCTCTTCTGTTGCCGATGGGTAAGTGGACCTTCGGCGCCGGTCCTCGTCGATTTACCCGTTCCGCCCACCCACAGTAGGCTGGGCAGAACGGGGAAACCAAAATGTAACCCCCCGTCCCCGATCTGCTATTGGTCATCGCTTCTAGACAACCAATAGCAAGGATAGGAGGGGTGGCACCCCTGCCACTTCACTCTTATCCCTTCAGGGTTATTGTGGGTGTCTTGTACAACCCTGATCCCCCTTATTTTGCGGGTCACCGGAGACCCGTATGACCCGGAATTGCCGCAAATCGCCGGTGCAAATTCACAGGTGATTTGCGGCGATCGCCGACATGGGGGGTCTGATGACCCCCCCTGGGCATTTGAGCAGGGTGCCTGCTGATCGATACCAGCAGTCATCCTGGTCCGGTCCCCGCCCGGCAGGGACCGAAATTCCCATGGGCGTACAGGTACGCCCTGCGTCCATAACTGGTTAAAGCCTCAAGTCGAATTACCTTTAAAAGGGTTAATCCTTCCAGTAGTTATTAGCTGCTGAATAGTACAAAAGAAATTATTTTCTTTTTGGAACACTGTGCTCTCTGCTGACATCACGAGCACAGTGCTCTCTGCTGACATCTTTGTCCATATTAGCAACTGTCCAGTGCAGCATATGTTTGCTAAGGGGATTTTCTCCGACTCTGAACAGTTCTTAAAATGGACAGAGATGTCAGCAGAGAGCTCTGTGTTCCAAAAAGAAAAGAATTTCTTCTGTAGTATTCAGCAGCTAATAAGTACTGGAAGGATTAAGATTTTTTTTATATAGAAGTAGTTTACAAATCTGTTTAACTTTCTGGTACCAGCTGATTTAAAATAAAAGTTATCCACCTAAGTACCCCTTTAAAGGGATTTTGACAGCTAGTTTACCCGCACCTGGTTATAGTGTGGGGTAAAGAGATGTAAAATGGAGGGTCACTTACTAAAATCTGTTTATTTACAGAGTTAGGCTTGTCAACACTTTATTCCTAATGCACTCCAGTGCGCACTGGAGACGTGGAGGCGGCTGGCTCTCCATATTCCCCAGTTGGACCCACCCCTTTATTATTATGGTAATGAAGGCCGCAGGTGATCACACAGAGAGCAGAGCGCTTACCAGCAGACAGGGGAGATCAGCCACTAAGCTCCTTGCCAGAAATGCATGCAGGGGCACATTAGGAATACAGTTATTTACAAGACTAACTCTGTGAATAAACAACAGATTTTAGTAAGTGACCCTTCATTTTACAGCTCTACACCCACACAATAATCCAGCACTTAGTTTAGTGCAGATGAACTAGCTGTCAGATTCTGTTTAAATTTGTCAGTGTGGATCCTGCCAAACAGTACTTGCTCCAAAAAGATTGATCAAGAAAAAAGTAAAACCATCCGACATATTGCAGCAGAGCATGATCCTCATCCACATCCACAAACAGAAGATGGGAATAGCAAGGTCTCTAACATCTACCAGCTCAGTGATGTTATCTTGTAGGAGTGGTAAGGACATGTGAATCCCAAGTAAACTCCATGCCCAAGGCTTAAGGCAGTGCTGGAAAATAATGGTGGCCACACAAAACATTGACACTTTAGGATGTCCTCACTTTTGTTACAAAGGTTTAAACATTTAAGGGGTTATCCACCATACAGTGATTTTAGTACATATCTGCCAGGCTATCTGGGTATTTCCTGTTGGAGTTTGGTCTCTTAAACTACACATCCTATAGTTCCCTGCCTGTGAGTGTGAAGTTACATTTCTCCCTCTCACACATAAGCCACCCCACCCATTGCAGCCCAAATAAGCTCAAAAGATCAGTGTTTTCTAAATCAGGGTGCCTACAGCTGCTTCAAAATTATCTCTGTCGCTCAACCCATTAAAGCAGGACTGGCTCCCTTTTCAAAACTTACTAGTGATGTCAGGTCTCTACACACTGCAATCTGGGAACTCCCGAGACATGAGTAATTTTGTATGCTGTTAAAAATAAATGTTGGGGCGAGAATCACATAAGAATTGCTAGACCACCATCAAACAGGTACAGACACTTAATTATGAACTACACTAACTTTATAACCCGTGTAGCACAGGCAAATAAAAAGAATTCCTGCAATACCCCTTTAATGGCTGTGTGTTGAGTAGTCTTATTTGTTCTAAAATAGGATTTATCTTGGGAGTCCCCAACAGTCGGATAGATTTGGCCAGGGGCTCTCAATGCCCCTGGGCTGCCACGCCCATATCTCTTACTTCAGCACTGGGGCGAATGTGTGATTGTCACAAAGGTCCTCAGCGCATTCACCCTGCATCTATCCTCATGCACACGGTGAGTTCTCTGTCCTCATGCACACGGTGAATGTTTCCTATTGATGCCTGCCGCACATAGTGAAGTACAGCAGTCACTAGAGGCAGAGAGCTCGTTCTCTACCATTATGCAGATGAGCTGTGCTGAAAGCCATCGGGAGCGTGTGCACACTGAAAGAGACACGCCATTTTTCTCACTAAATATATTTTTTAAGATGCTATTGACAGTTAACTTTTAAAAAATGTTGGTTAAGAACCCACGCAATCCATATATACAATAAAATCAAAACAAAAGCCCAGAAATTAAGTTGTGTGTAATAATGTGAAATTAAGATAAAATATAAGAAACGCTCCATGGTGTAGCAATTCTATTGTAAACACCGCCCAACTAAACTAGCATCGCTTACTGGATTAGGTTCTGCAAGGTCCGGCACAACTCTGGTATCTGCATGTAAGTAACCACTACCTCTGGAATTTTCAGTGCACTCCAGGTAATAGAAGATATACCGTGTGTAATGTAAACTCATATTTATTCCTGAATGGCGCGTTCGTCAGATTTATGAATTGATGAATCTGATGAAGAGGTTGTCTCGACCTTGAAATGAATAGAAAGAATAGAGATTTTTCTTCTCTTTGTTTTTTTTCTATTCATTCTGTAAGATGTAATCTTTTTCTATACATGAATGTAATATGGTTGTTTTTATAAGTATCTTTTATTTCATATGTATACTTCTAGTTTGTTTGTTACGTCACCCGCCACAATAGTTTCGCGGGCTTTTTATGTATAAATAAGTGAGGGAACCAATCCCAGCCCAGCATTGGATCTGACGAAGAGGGGGTCTCCACCCCTCGAAACGCATTATCCCTGCACCTTCTTGCATGAATAAAGTATTTACTGCTTTATTAAATACCAGACCTACGGCTATTATTCACCTTGAACAGGAGCGCTTTTGGAGCACCGTGTTCTTCCAAGGATCTTTGATCCTCACTCTTTGCTTCTATTAACCCTACATTTAGGCACATTCATTTTCATTTGCCATGTCTGTGTCCAAGCCTCCAGCTTCCCCAGATCCCTCCGTAATATTATGTTATCCTCTGTGGTAATCACCCTACCCAATTTGGTGTCATCTGCAAATATAGAGATTCCACTCTGTAATCCCTTTACAAGGTCATTAATAAAGATATTGAAAAGAAGTGGACCCAGTACTAACCATTGTGGTACCCCACTAATAACTGTCACCCAATCAGAGTAAATTCCATTGATCCGCACCCTCTGTTTCATATCACTGACCAGTTGCTAATCCATTTACATATATCCTCCCCTAGTGCCAGCATCCTCATTTTATGTCCTATCCTTCTGTGTTGCACAGTATAAAATGCCTCAGAAAAGACCAGATATACAACATCCACAACTTCACCCCGATCCAATCTATAACTGACCTCATCATAGAAGGTGATCAGATTAGTCTGACAGAACCAATCCTGCTTTAACCCATGTAGGCGCTGTGTTAGGTGGTTATTTTCATTAAGATATTCCAAAATAGCATCTGAGAAAAACTCACAAAAATCTTACTCACAACAGATGTTAAACTTACAGGCCTATAGTTCTCAGGATCCCTTTTTGACCCCTATTTAGATACTGGTACCACATTAGCCAATAGTCAGTCCTGTGGAACACTCCCTGTCATTATATAATCTTTAACTATAAGGAATAATGGTCTGCTAAACCCTGGGATGGATGCAATCTGGGATCGGTGATATGAGAGTGAAAAGCAAAACCAGAAGAGTTGTTTAAGAACAACTTGAGGAGAGCTTTAAAAAGACATGGAATTAGAATGCGCTGTTGTCTGAAATTAAGTATTTAGTAAGAAAAATGGAGACGTGTTCAATACTTATTTCACCAACTGTATGTTTATATATGTAACATAACCGCACGTGTACTTCTTGTTGTCAAGTACGTTTTGTTTTAGACACCTTGACTAAAGAACCAAAACACTGGATAATTGAAGCCTATGGAACCACTTCCAGTGTGTGCATATTATACAGTTTGCCACCCATACTATGCCTCCTTATAATTGTGGAATTAAGTGCAATTAACTGTGCGGCTCACATATTAATATAAAGGAAGCAAAGAAAAAACTTACCTTGTTTCAATACCACAAAGAGTTGCTAAAGTATTGCACAAAGCATACAGCAAACCACTATCGAGCAGCATATCTGCAACTTTTGAGCATGAATTAATGATCTGAAGCAAAATGCAAAAGGAGTTGTGCAAAAGGCTGGCATCATGTAAGGAATTCTCAATTAACCCAAGAACTGGGATGATGCACCATTTCCTGAAAATATTTGTAGTTTTGATTTCATCAACGTCAAATCTGTTTGGGATAAGACATACATATTCTTTAAGCTTTTTAACACTTTATGGTTCATTAGAATATCATTACATAAAAAAAGTCTGTTGTATACTGGTACATAAATTATTAATAAGGGGTAATATTGTGGGCATCTTTTATTCTGTATACAAAAAATATAACTAACCAAGTAAGGGTATGGGTATAATGGGGAAGAGTAAGCAGGGGTTGTGAGAAACCTGACAAAACCCCCCCCCAAAAAACCTTTATATGTTATTGTTCCGTTACCTAAGAAAACATAACAAAAAACCTGCACTATGGTAATATTTAAAGGGGTACTCTGGTCCTAAGACATCTTATCCCCTATCCAAAGATGCCTGGGGACCCCTGTAATCTTTCATGCAGCACCCAGCTATCATCAGCGATGTTTGCTCCGGGTCTGATGAATCACGATGATGGGGCCGGAGTATCGTGACATCACGGCTCCGCCCAGTGTGACGTCACACTCCGCCCCCTTGTGATGTCAAACTCCGACCCCTCAATGCAAGCCTATGGGAGGGGGCGTGATGGCCACCACCCCCCCCCCATAGGCTTGCATTAGGGGGCGGAGCGTGACGTCACACGGGTGAGGAACAGTGATATCACGATACTCTGGCCCCATGATCGTGATTTATCAGACATGGAGCGATGTTCGCTCTGGAGGCTGATGATAGCGGGGTGCTGCATGAAAGATTGCCTGGGTCCCCATCCTTTGGATAGGGGATAAGATGTCTTACGGTCGGAGTACCCCCAGGGCTGGTTTTAGGCTTAGAGTGGCCCTGGGCAAAATCACAAGTGGGGCCCCAAAAGTCGTAATAGTGCACTAACCAGATTTGCACATTTATGGTCACTTCAAATACCATAAAAAAATATCTAAAAAGCAATCGAAAAGTCCCATCAAAACAAATATGGTACAGATAACTACAAATCACAGCGAAAATAATTACCCTCATACATTCCCATATACAGAAAAATAAAAGGGTTATAGGGATCAGAATAGTACAATTTTATATTTTTGTATAGTCCCCCCCACATTAGGTGCAGTATAGTTCCACCCCCCCCCACATTAGGTGCAGTATAGTTTCCCTCCCCCCACATTAGGTGAAGTATAGTTCCCCCCCCCCACATTAGGTGCAGTATAGTCCCCCCCCCCCCCACATTAGGTGCAGTATAGTTCCCCCCCCCACACATTAGGTGCAGTATAGTTCCCCCCCCCACACATTAGGTGCAGTACAGTTCCCCCCCCACACATTAGGTGCAGTACAGTTCCCCCCCCCCCCACATTAGGTGCAGTACAGTTCCCCCCCCACATTAGGTGCAGTATAGCCCCCCCCCCACATTAGGTGCAGTATAGTTCCCCCCACACATTAGGTGCAGTATAGTTCCCCCCCCTACATTAGGTGCAGTATAGTTCCCCCCCACATTGGGTGCAGTATAGTTCCCCCCCCCCCACATTGGGTGCAGTATAGTTCCCCCCCCCCCCTCACATTGGGTGCAGTATAGTTCCCCCCCACTAGGTGCAGTATAGTTCCCCCCACAGACATACAGCCTTCAGCCATATACAGTGTATGCCTGGAGGCTGTATGTCCATGTACAGCCCCACTTCAGTGCTCCAACCACCGCTCCTCCAGTCAGGGGTCACGATCTACTGCTATGGCCTATAGGCCATAGCAGTATGTCCCGAGACCGGAGGAGCGGTGGTCGGAGCACCGAAGCCAACGTGCTGGTAACTCACCATGCCAGGGTGTGTCCTCCTCGATGCTGCAATGCTCCACTCCTCCATTCCTATGGGCACACGCACGGGACGTCAGTGACGTCCCTGCGTGCGTTACCTCTCGGCGGCCCCTACATCTTTAAAGTTAATGCAAGGCCGCAGAAAGGTAACGTGGACATCCTTGTGTCCCAAAAAGATCTTTCGGGACACGGGGATGCCCCAAATGTGATGGGGCCCCCTGCAGGCTGCTCAGTGGCAGATCCCCCCCCCCCCCGGATCTGCCACTGTGCAGCCCTGCAATTGCCCGGATGGCCCCGCCCTAATGCCTGTGCAGAATACCCCTTTAACCCCTTGGTAACGGAGGGTTTTTCCATTTTTGCAGTTTCGTTTTTTCCTCCTTACCTTCTAAAAATCATAACCCTTTCAATTTTGCACCTAAAAATCCATATGATGGCTTATTTTTGCGCCATCAATTCTACTTTGTAATGACATCAGTCTATTTACCCAAAATCTACGGCAAAACAGAAAAAAAAATCACTGTGCGACAAAATTTAAGAAAAAACGCCATTTTGTAATTTTGGGGGCTTGCGTTTCTATGCAGTACATTTTTCAGTAAAAATGACATCTTATCTTTATTCTGTAGGTCCATACAATAAAAATGATATACTACTTATATAGGTTTGATTTTGTCTTACTTCTGGAAAAATTCATAACTACATGCAGGAAAATGTGTACGTTTAAAATTGTCATATTCTGACCCCTATAACTTTTTTTTATTTTTCTGCATACGGGGCAGTATGAGGGCTTATTTTTTGCACAGTGATCTGAAGTTTTTAGTGGTACCATTTTTTTTATTGATCTGACTTTTTGATCGCTTTTTATATATTTTTTCATGATATAAAAAGTGACCAAACATACGCTATTTTGGACTTTGGAATTTTTTTGCACGTACGCCATTGACCGTGCGGTTTAATTAACAATATATTGTTAACATTTTTTTTGCAATGTTATAGCTCCCATAGGGGGGTACAATACTGCACACACTGATCTTTTACATTGATCAATAGTTTCTCATAGGAAACCATTGATCAATGATTCTGCCGCTTGACTGCTCATGCCTGTATCTCAGGCACTGAGCAGTCATTCAGTGATCGGACAACAGAAGGCAAGGTAAGGGACCCTCCTGCTGTCCTACAGCTGTTCGGGATGCCACTATTTCACCACGGCGATCCCGAACAGCCCCCTGAGCTAACCGGCATTAATGTACTTTCACATTAGACGCGGCGTTCAACTTTGAACGCCGCGTCTAAAGGGTTAATAGCGCACAGCACCGCGATCAGTGCCGCGCGCTATTAGCCGTGTCCTGGCCATTGCTAGGTGCCGGGCACAACCTGTACAGGTACGCCCTCCATCCCCAACAGGTTAAAGATTTCCGGGGACATTTACCATCGTTGCTTTGGTAAGAGAGTTCTGTAGGCATTTTTTTCCTGCTTTTGTTTATGCGTGGCATATTTATCATACCATCACAGGGGGTGATAAATTTGGCTCACTTAAGCAAAAAACAATAAATCGCTCTTGAATACCATTTATTTAGCACACAAGCAAAAAACATTGAGTGACTTCAGAACAACACTTTGTAACACCACCTCTTCTCCACTGATACTTCTCTGCTCTAAAATTGCAGTTGTGAAAATAATGTGAGAAGCAAATATTATTGAACCCCTATAGTTTTTTTTTTTGCACTTTCGTTTATTTTCTCCTCACCTTCTAAAAATCATAACACTTTCAATTTTCCACCTTACATATAAAGCCTTTGTTTTTGCACCACCAATTTTACTTTGTAATGACAATAATTTCACCCCAAGATCTATGGCAAAACAAAAAAAAAAAAAAAAAAAAAAAAGATTTGTGGGACAAAATTGGGAAACAGTTGTCATTTTGTAACTTTTAGGACGTTCCGTTTCTACCCAGTGGACTTTACTGTAAAATTCTATGTATTTTGTAGGTCCATACAATTGAAATTATATCCAACTAGGCTGTCTGGGCATGCTGCGAGTTTTAGTTTTGCAACATCTGTAGGGCCACAGTTTGGGCATTTTCCGCTATGTTAAAGTGGAATGTGTCACGAAAAAACAATCTCGGAATCAGAATAATCGGTAAAGGCATTCCAGAGTTATTAATGCATAAAGTGACAGGTCAGAATTGCAAAAAAGGGCTCAGTCCTTAACCCCTTCCCGCAGAATGTCATATATTAACGCCGGGTTGTGCAGTGCGTTCGCGCATCCCGGCGTTTATAAATGACATTCAGTTAACCCGGCGATGCGCAGCATCGCACGGGTTAACCGGCAGAAGTCCCGCTGTTTCCAG
The DNA here is from genome assembly GCF_029499605.1 of Hyla sarda. NCBI lineage: Eukaryota > Metazoa > Chordata > Amphibia > Anura > Hylidae > Hyla > Hyla sarda. Next base: position 299,691,664 of record NC_079191.1, read on the forward strand.
CAGGGGACAACTTCTGCTTCACCCCCAGGACCATCCATTGATGGTCCTGGTCAGCGATCACTGTGATTGGTCCCTGTGGACCAATCACAGTGATCTGGGGTGAAAGTCCAGATCCCCCGCACTGCCCGCCCCTGGAAGTCGGGCAGAACGGGGGACGATGGCTGCGGGGGCTCGCGGGGATCTGCGGCATAGGGGGGGGGGGAACATCAGGGGACCAGCGGCCTTACCTGGCGGGACCGAGGAGCAGCGGCAGGACCGGCCACGTGGACGAGCAGCGACGGGACCGGCAGGTAAGTATATGGTCCTCAGAAGCAGCAGTGAAGATCTTCACTGCTGCTTCTAGGAGTCTGAAAACTACAACTCCCAGCATGCCTAGACAGCCTTTGGCTGTCTGGGCATGCTGGGAGTTGTAGTTTTGCAACATCTGGAGGGCCCCAGTTTGGAGACCATTGTATAATGGTCTCCAATCTGTGCTCTTCCAGCTGTTGCAAAACTACAACTCCCAGTATGCACTGACTGTCCAGGCATGCTGGGAGTTTTAGTTCAGCAACATCTGGCCCTTCAGATGTTGCCGAACTACAACTCCCAGCATGCCGTTCAGCTGTCTGGGCATGCTGGGAGTTGTAGTTTTGCAACAACTGGAGACACACTGGTTGGGAAACATTGTCTGTTTCTAACTCCGTGTTTCCTAACCTGTGTGCCTCCAGCTGTTGCAAAACTATAACTCCCAGCATGCACTAACAGACCATGCATGCTGGGAGTTGTGGTTTTGCAACAGCTGGTGCACCCCCCCCCCTGTGAATGTACAGGGTACATTCACATGGGCGAGGCTTTTACAGTGGGTTTCTCGCATCTTGAGATGCAGCAAATTTTGCGCCGGGAAACTCGCTGTAATCCCCCGCCCATGTGACTGTACCCTAAAAACACTACACTACACTAACACAAAATAAAATAAAAAGTTAAAAACACTACATATACACATACCCCTACACAGCTCCCCTCCCCCAATAAGAACGTTCGGTACGCCACTGTATCCAAAGCAGAGCCTCCAGCTGTTGAAAAACAACAACTCCCAGTATTGCCGGACAGCCGTTGACTGTCCACGCATGCTGGGAGTTTTGCAACAGCTGGAGGCACCCTGTTTGGGAATCACTGGCGTAGAATACCCCTATGTCCACCCCTATGCAAATCCCTAATTTAGGCCTCAAATGCGCACGGCGCTCTCACTTTGGAGCCCTGTCGTATTTCAAGGCAACAGTTTAGGGCGACATATGGGGTATCGCCGTACTCGGGAGAAATTGCGTTACAAGGTTTGGGGGGCGTTTTCTTCTTTAACCCTTCATGAAAAGGAAATGTTGGGGTCTACACCAGAATGTTAGTGTAAAAAAATTTAATTTTTGACACTAACATGCTGATGTTGCCCTATACTTTACATTTTCACAAGAGGTAAAAGGGAAAAAAAGCCCCCCAAAATTTGTAACGCAATTTCTCCCGACTACAGAGATACCCCATATGTGAGCGCAAAGTGCTCTGGGGGCGCACAAGGCCCAGAAGGGAGAGCGCACCATGTACATTTGAGGTGATTTGCACAGGGGTGGCTGATTGTTACAGCGGTTTTGACACAAAAAAAAACAAAACCCCACATGTGACCCCATTTCGGAAACGACACCCCTCACGGAATGTAATGAGGGGTGCAGTGAGAATTTACCCCCCACAGGTGTCTGACGGATCTTTGGAACAGTGGTCCGGGAAAATGAAAACTTGTACAGCCCACTGTTCCAAAGATCTGTCAGACACCAGTGGGGGGCAAATGCTCACTGTACCCCTTGTTACGTTCCTCAAGGGGTCTCGTTTCCAAAATGGTATGCCATGTGTTTTTTTTTTGCTGTTCTGGCAACATAGGGGCTTCCTAAATGCGATATGCCCCCCGAGCAAAATTTGCTCTCAAAAAGCCAAATATGACTCCTTCTCTTCTGAGCATTGTAGTTCGCCCATAGTGCACTTCAGGTCAACTTATGGGGTACCTCCATACTCAGAAGAGAAGGGGTTACAAATATTGGGGGGTATTTCCTGCTATTAACCCTTGGAAAAATGTGAAATTTGGGGGGGAAACACATTTTAGTGAAAAAAAATATATATTTTTTTACATATGCAAAAGTCGTGAAACACCTGTGGGGTATTAAGGCTCACTTTATTCCTTGTTATGTTCCTCAAGGGGTCTAGTTTCCAAAATGGTATGCCATGTGAGGGTTTTTTGCTGTTCTGGCACCATAGGGGCTTCCTAAATGTAACATGCCCCCCAAAAACCATTTCAGAAAAACGTACTCTCCAAAATTCACTTATCGCTCTTTCCCTTCTGAGCCCTCTACTGTGCCCGCCGAACACTTTACATAGACATATGAGGTATGTACTTACTCGAGAGAAATCGGGCTACAAACATAAGTATACATGTTCTCCTTTTACCCCTTGTAAAAATTCAAAAATTGGGTCTACAAGAACATGCGAGTGTAAAAAATGAAGATTGTGAATTTTCTCCTTCACTTTGCTTCTATTCCTGTGAAACACCTAAACGGTTAAAATGATGACTGAATGTCATTTTGAATACTTTGGGGGGTGCAGTTTTTATAATGGGGTCTTTTGTGGGGTATTTCTAATATGAAGACCCTTCAAATCCACTTCAAACCTGAACTGGTCCCTGAAAAATAGTGAGTTTGAAAATTTTGTGAAAAATTGGAAAATTGCTGCTGAACTTTGAAGCCCTCTGGTGTCTTCCAAAAGTAAAAACTCGTCACTTTTATGATGCAGACATAAAGTAGACATATTGTATATGTGAATAAAAAATTTTTTTATTTGTAATATGCATTTTCCTTACAAGCAGAGAGCTTCAAAGTTAGAAAAATGCAAAATATTCAAATTTTTCATCAAATTTTAGGATTTTTCACAAGGAAAGGATGCAAGTTACCACAAAAATGTACCACCATGTTAAAGTAGAATATGTCACGAAAAAACTATCTCGGAATCAGAATGATAACTAAAAGCATTCCAGAGTTATTAATGTTTAAAGTGACAGTGGTCAGATGTGCAAAAAACGCTCTGGTCCTTAAGGCCAAAATGGGCTTGGTCCTGAAGGGGTTAAGGTGAAAAAGGGTTCAGTCCTTAAGGGCTTAAACGTGGGTGTAAAAATGTTAGCAACAATTTTGGCACGCAGGTTGGTTGGGGTAATCCCGACACTGATTCATTCAGACCAGTCCGGTTTTATTCCAGGTAGGCAAATTTATGAAAATATAGCAAAGGTCTTGGCCAGCATGCAGATGGCGGGGGATCCTTCCCTTTGACAGAGTGGAATGGGAATCCCTATGGCGAGCCTTGGACAGGTTTGGGTTTGGCGAAAGGTTTATTAGATGGGTGAAACTGTTATATAATGACCCAATTGCTAGTATTATAATTAATGGATGACTGATTAACTTCTTTCCACTTTCTAGGGGAACTAGACAAGGTTGCCCCCTCTCCCCACTTTTTGTATTCTTTATTGAACCACTGGCCGAGGCAGTTAGGAGGTCGGCATATATAAGGGGTTTTGGTATAAAAGGAGAGAACAATAAGGTCCTTCTATATGCCTATATGATATTATTCTTAGATAAACCAAATGAAATTATACCAATAGTTATGCAAACTTAATGAATTCGGAGAACTATCTGGAATGAAGGTTAACTGGGAGAAATCTTTTTTATTACCAGTAGTGGAAGTGACAAATATATCAGCTCAGGGGATAATATGCTTAAAAACAGGTGAATCCTTAACATATTTAGGGATAAAAATTACATCAATGAGTAATTTGTTTTTGGAAGCAAATCTTAAACCATAGAAAGAAAAAATTAAGAAAAAAGTTACTATATGGTGCAAATTACCAGGCAGATCAAGTGGTGGCACTAAAAATGATTTTTCTACAGCAGATCTTGTATGTTATCAGGGCTGTAAATTGAATGAATTTAACCCCTTCCCGACCTATGACATACCTGTACGTCATGGGTGGCAAGGTGTTCCCGACCCATGACATACAGGTACGTCATGAACATTTTTGCCGCTACTCGTGGCATCCCGCAGCGCCAGGAAAGATGGTGGCTATCACTGATAGCCAGCCATCTTACCATGCGACCACGGGGGGTTTCATCCCCCCCCTAACCCCCCCCCAGCGATCGCTGCTATCAGCTAGTCAAATCTGACTAGCTGATAGCAGCGTTTCGCTCTCAGAATACTTAGCAGCGCGCTGTGTGAGTCCCGATCACGGGGATCGGGACACACACCGCTCTGCTAAGTGTCCCTGACCCGTCCCCCGGCGTCACTTACCCGTCCGAGCGGTGTCCCGAGCGGTCCCGGCGTCCTCCATGCAGTCCCGACGGCGCTGCGTCCCGGAGGTGAGTTTCCGGCAGCAGTGCGGCATCTTCATTGGCAGCAGTGAGATCGCCGTAAAGCGATCTCACTGCTGCCTCTGGGAGTTTCAAAACTGCAACTCCCAGCATGCCCAGACGGCCTTTGGCTTTCTGGGCATGCTGGGAGTTGTAGTTTTGCAACATCTGGAGGTCCACAGTTTGGAGACCACTGTATAATGGTCTCCAATCTGTGCTCTTCCAGATGTTGCAAAACTACAACTCCCAGCATGCTCAGTCTGTCCAGGCATGCTGGGAGTTGAAGTTCTCTAACATCTGGAAGAGCACAGATTGGAGACCATTATACAGTGGTCTCCAAACTGTGGACCTCCAGATGTTGCAAAACTACAACTCCCAGCATGCCCACACTGCCCAAGCATGCTGGAAGTTGTAGTTCGGCAACATCTGATCCTTCAGATATTGCCGAACTACTACTTCCAGCATGCCTGGGCAGTCTGGGCATGCTGGGAGTTGTAGTTTTGCAACAACTGGAGGCACACTAGTTGGGAAACATTGTCCGTTTCCTAACTCAGTGCCTCCAGCTGTTGCAATTGTTGCAAAACTATAACTCCCAGCATGCACTGACAGACCATGCATGCTGGGAGTTGTAGTTTTGCAACAGCTGGAGGCTCACTGGTTTGGAAACACTAAGTTTGGTTGCAAAACACTTGAAAGTTTATTACTTAACTTAGTGTTTCCAAACCCGTGTGCCTCCAGCTGTTGCAAAACTACAACTCCCAGCATGCACGGACAGCCAAAGGGCATGCTCGGAGTTTGCAACAGCTGGATGTTTGCCCCCTCCCCCCAATGTGAATGTACAGGGTACACTCACATGGGCGGAGGTTTACAGTGAGTGCTGCAAGTTTGAGATGGCGCAAATTTTGCGCTGCAGCTCAAACTCCCAGCGGCAAACTTGCTGTGAACCTCTGCCCATGTGACTGTACCCTAAAAACACTACACTACACTGACACTAACCTAAAATAAAAAGTAAAAAACACTACATATACACATACCCCTACACAGCCCCCCTTCCCCCCAAAAAAATGAAAAACGTCTGGTACGCTACTTTTTCCAAAACGGAGCCTCCAGCTGTTGCAAAATAATAACTCCCAGTATTGCCGGACAGCCATTGACTGTCCAGGCATGCTGGGAGTTTTGCAACAGCTGGAGGCACCCTGTTTGGGAATCATTGGCATAGAATACCCCTATGTCCACCCCTATGCAAATCCCTAATTCAGGCCTCAAATGCGCATGGCGCTCTCTCACTTTGGAGCCCTGTCGTATTTCAGGGCAACAGTTTTGGGACACATATTGGGTATCGTCGTACTCGGGAGAAATTGCCTTACAAATTTTGGGGGGCTTTTTCTTCTTTAACCCCTTATGAAAAGGTGAAGTTGGGGTCTACACCAGCATGTTAGTGTAAAAAAAATAAATTTTACACACTGACATGCTGGTGTTGCCCTATACTTTTCATTTTCACAAGAGGTAAAAGGGAAAAAAGACCCTCTAAATTTGTAATGCAATTTCTCCCGAATACGGAGATACCTCATATGTGGGCGCAAAGTGCTCTGGGGGCGCACAACAAGGCCCAGAAGGGAGAGTGCACCATGTACATTTGAGGCGATTTGCACAGGGGTGGCTGATTGTTACAGCAGTTCTGAAAAACGCAAAACAATAAATATCCATATGTGACCCCATTTTGGAAACTACACCCTCACGGAATGTAATAAGGGGTGCAGTGAGAATTTACACCCCACTGGTGTATGACAGATTTTTGGAACAGTGGTCTGTGAAAATGAAAAATTAAATTTTTCATTTGCACAGTCCACCGTTTCAAAAATCTGTCAAACGCCAGTGGGGTGTAAATGCTCACTGCACCCCTTATTAAATTCCATGAGGGGTATAGTTTCCAAAATGAGGTCACATGTGGGGGGGTCCACTGTTCTGGCACCATAGGGGCTTCCTAAATGGGACATGCCCCCCAAAAACCCTTTCAGAAAAACTCACTCTCCAAAATCCCATTGTCGCTCCTTCCCTTCTGAGCCCTCTACTGCGCCCGCCGAACACTTTACATACGCATATGATGTATTTCCTTACTCGAGAGAAATTGGGTTACAAATTTTAGGGTGATTTCTCTCCTTTTACCCCTTGTAAAAATTCAAAAATTGGGTCTACAAGAAAATGCGAGTGTAAAAAATGAAGATTTAGAATTTTCTCCTTCACTTTGCTGCTATTCCTGTGAAACACCTAAAGGCTTAAAACACTTACTGAATGTCATTTTGAATACTTTGGGGAGTGCAGTTTTTATAATGGGGTCATTTATGGGGTATTTCTAATATGAAGACCCTTAAAATCCACTTCCAACCTGAACTGGTCCCTGAAAAATTACGATTTTGAAAATCTTGAGAAAAATTGGAAAATTGCTGCGGAACTTTGAAGCCCTCTGATGTCCTCCAAAAGTAAAAACTTGTCAATTTTTTTATGCAAACACAAAGTAGACATATTGTATATGTGAATCAATATGTAATTTATTTGGAATATCCATTTTCCTTTCAAGCAGAGACTTTCAAAGTTAGAAAAATGCTAAATTTTCAAAATTTTCATGACATTTTTAGATTTTTTACCAAGAAAGGATGCAAATATCAGTGAAATTTTACCAATAACATAAAGTAGAATATGTCACGAAAAAACAATCTCTGAATCAGAATGATAAGTAAAAGCATTCCAGAGTTCTTAATGTTTAAAGTGACAGTGGTCTGATTTTCAAAAAATGACCAGGTCCTGAAGGTGAAAATGGGCTGGGTCATGAAGGGGTTAATAGAGGCTTGGAAAAGCAATTTTGGGCACAAGGGGGTATTGAATTCGTACATCAACTTTATTATCAGGGGGAGTTGAGACCCTTTGAATCACTGAGACTGGATTTTAATATTGGGGAGAGGAAGGAATTTTTTTTATTTACAATTAAAGGAAGCAAGGGAGAGATATAAACATTTTTATAGGAACAAACTTTTTGCATATATTATGCAACCACAGAGCACAATTAAGTCCCTGAGGAATATTAACATAAATGCAGATGAGCGGACATGTCAAATTCCCAAAATTCCCAAGCGCCAGACAAAGTGAAGCGTTTTTAGTTTAGTTTTTCAAGCTTTTTTTTTTTTTTTTTTTTTTTTTTGTGGGGAGGTATTTACTTGCCCCCTCAAGTTTTGCCTGGACAAAAACAACCCCTAGAGGTTGCAGTGAATAAACATGCTTACTGGAAGCCTGGTATTTAGCGAACCAGGCCACATAAGGTGAAAAATTATAGGTTTTAATTTCAATTTCCCTCATCCCCCAGCTACTAATACTATTTTGGTTGTGCCGTAAATTTTATGGTAGTATGAAAGCTATCACTACAAAGTACACAAAAAACAAGCCCTCATATGACTATGGATGGAAAGATAAAAAATACAGTCATGGCCATAAATGTTGGCACGCCTAAAATTTTTCTAGAAAATGAAGTATTTCTCACAGAAAAGGATTGCAGTAACACATGTTTATTCCCTTTGTGTGTATTGGAACTAAGGATAAAAAAAAGGAAGGAAAAATAAATTGGACATAATGTCACACCAAACTCCAAAAATGGCCTGGACAAAATGGCCTGGCACCCTTAACTTAATATTTGGTTGCACACCCTTTGGGGAAAAAAAATTCAGTCGCTTTCTATAACCATCAATAAGCTTCTTGCACCTCTCAGCAGGAATGTTGGACCACTATTGCTTTTCAAACTGCTCCAGGTCTCTTATTGGAAGGCGCCTTTTCCCAACAGAAATTTTATGATCTCTCCACAGGTGTTCAATGGGATTTAGATCTGGACTCATTGCTGGCCACTTCAGAACTCTCCAGCGCTTTGTTGCCATCCATTTCTGGGTGCTTTTTGACATATGTTTGACCCAAGATCTCAGACGCAAACCCAGCTTTCTGACACTGGGCTGTACAGTGCGATCCCAAATCCATTGGTAATCCTCAGATTTCATGATGCCTTGCACACATTCAAGGCACCCAGTGCCAGAGGTAGCAAAACAACCCCAAATCATCATTGAACCTCCACCATATTTCACTGTAGGTATTGTGTTCTTTTCTTTGTAGGCCTTATTCTGTTTTCGGTAAACAGTAGAATGATGTGCTTTACCAAAAAGCTTATCTTGGTCTCATCTGTTCACAAGATGTTTTCCCAGAAGAATTTTGGCTTATCAAAGTTCATTTTGGCAAAATGTAGTCTTGCTTTTTTATGTCTCTGTGTCAGCAGTGGGGTCCTCCTGGGTCTTCTTCCATTGCGTTTAATTTCATTTAAATGTCGATGGATAGATTGCGCTAACACTGAGCCTGCAGGACAGCTTGAATATCTTTGGAACTTGTTTGGGGCTGCTTATCCATCATCCTGCTTTGACACCTTTCCTACATTTTTCTCTTCTGTCCATGCCAAAACTTCTTGATAATGTTGCGCACTGTGGACAAAGGCAAATCTAGTTCTATTGAGATGGACTTGTAAACTTGAGATTGTTGATATTTTTCCACAATTTTAGTTCTCAAATTCTCAGACAGTTCTCTTCTCCTCTTTCTGTTGTCCATGCTTAGTGTGGCACACACAGACACACAATGCAAAGACTAAGTGAACTTCTCTCCTTTTAATCTGCTTTCAGGGGTGACTTTTATATTGCCCACACCTGTTACTTGCCCCAGGTGAGTTTAACGGGGCATCACATGCTTGAAACAATCTTATTCACAACAATCTTTTTCCACAATTTTGAAAGATTGCCAAGAATTTTGTCCAGCCCATTTTTGGAGTTTGGTGTGACATTATGTCCAATTTGCTTTTTTCCCCCTCTATTTTTGGTTTAGTTCTAATACACACAAACATGTGTATAGCAAAACATGTGTTACTGCAATTCTTTTCTGTGAGAAATACTTTGTTTTCTAGAATAAGTTTAAGGGGTGCCAACATTTACAGCCATGACTGTATGTCTCCTAAAAATGAAGGAAAAAATTTAAAAGCAACAATGAAAATTGGGTGTGTCATGAAGGCCAAAATGTGCTGTGTTCTTAAAAAGTACCTGTCACCAAATAAACTTTTCTTAACTAACTCAGGCTATGTTCCCTAAAAACTACTAAGACCCCTCTCACCCCTAAAAAAAATTTCAGAGCTTTAAAAAGCTCTGTATCTTACCTTTATTCTTGCTCACATAGTGCAATCTCCCAGGAGGAGAAAGTGGGTGTTTCCCCTCAGGCATGATATCACTGAAGCCTGCTTGGGGACCACTTCCGCCCTCGCATCATTGCAGTGCTGTGATGAATAGAAGACCTCAAGCTCTGTGCATGTTTCAGTGAGGCTCTGTGCAACTTTCAATGAGGCTCTTTGAAGCTTTCAGTGAGGCTCTGTGCAGCTGTCAATCAAGCTCAGTGCAGCCAGAAGCACTTCCTGAGTTTGGTATCCTGCCAGGACGGAAGGAGACCAAACTTGTGGAAGAGAACAGAACAGAGCCACCTAGTAGATGTTTTTTCTATTACATTTTTAACATATTTATGGTGATAATTTTAAAAGAAAGTGAATGGAAACGTGTCTGCTAATTACACAAGGAACACTATATTAAAAGTGTTATTTGGTGACAGGTACTCTTTAAGAGCATTATACAGTGGGGAGAAGGGAGACTAACTATGCCGATTCAGTATCATATACATAAAAAAAAAAACACTTCTCACCTCTTGTGACAGGCTGAGCGGCAATATGACAGATCAGGCCTGGGTACCAGGAAAAAGAGGGGGGCACAGGTCCAATCTGTCATATTGCTGTTCAGCCTATCATTGGCTGAGGCAGGGCAACACTGCTTTCAGTGATACACCTATAGCTGTGTAGAGTGGTGTACTGGGTCAACCCCTTGGGATTGTAATGAATGGTGGGCTTGAGCACAGTGCACACTATAGGAAGTGTTTTTCATGATATTTACTTGGTTCACAATGTACCCTGTGAAATGTAAGGCTGTGACTACAGTCTATTATAGCAGAAGCTGGCTAAGGCACAGTAAGACACAGCATACTCCATCTTCCATCAGGTATTGCGACCTGTGCAGATATAACAACATTAAGCCCTCTAATTCACTATTAATACCACTCCTTCTATAACAACCAGTACAGTACAGAAGTATTAAATACTATGAAATAGTTTTTTTTCCTATTTTCTGTCGGTGTCTCAGTGCTGCAAACTCCACCGATCAGGAGAGCGGGGAAAAGCGGGTGGTAGCAGGCTTTACCCCATGGATCTCAGCAGTTTTACTCTCGCTGCTCCATTAAAACTTTTGACAAAACTGGTAAACTTTAAATGTAAGTTACTGTACCAATAAATTTCAAGGCTCACAATTACTTGTGGATACTTAGAGCGCCTTCTTCAGGTATCTCTAAGAGGCGCTAATGAAGAGCAAGGGGTCAAGCACTGGTGTACAATACAAAATAGAAACTGTATACAATACAAAACAGAAACACTAAAAAATAATTATTTCAATACTTACTCTTCGTCCAGTCCAATATGTCTTCCAAAGAACATTTCTAACAGGCATTCCAAAACCTCCTGACTTCCCTGATGGAGATACAACTGATTTGCAAGTAGAGAAAACCCACTTTTCTTTAAAAAAGCCTCCTTCTCTTCTTTAGATGCCCGATGAAAATATGCATTGAGTAACTAAAAATGAAATTAATATGTTTATAATGAATATTAAATAAAAAGTTTTATAATATATTAATCTCCACACACACTGTGCCTTAGTAAAGTTTTCAGACCCCTAGACATTTTTCACTTTTATGTTGTGCCAACATAAAAAAAAAAGTTTCCCCCTCATTCTGCACTCAGTACCATATGGTTCTGATTTACTTAGAGTGTTGTGTTTTCATTAGTGTGAAATGTTATTTTAGACTTGCATAATTCAACACTATTTACTATTTGGGGACACAGGCAGGGAATGTTACTACCAGATTTTTCTTAGTAGGATTTTTTATTAACTAGGTTGGGTTGTGAGAACAAGCTCCTTTTTCGGGCTTGTTGATTCGGCACACAACCTGACAAAAAAAGTCTAAATGACAAAACACATCAGACTAATCTTGCCGCTCTGTGTGGTGATGTTGATTGGATTTGCACATGTATCAATAACATATCTTCTGTTATACACTATATGTTAGGCCAAGTTCCCGGCCGTCCGTGCCACATAGCTAAAGTACTGGAGCTGGATTTCTTTTTCATTGTTTAAAAGATTGCATTGACATAAGTATTAACCCCTTAAGGACTCAGCCCATTTTGGCCTTAACCCCTTAAGGACCAATGACGTACCGGTACGTCATTGGTCCTGCTCTTCTGATATAACGCGGGGTTACACAGTAAGCCCGCGTCATATCATGGCGGGCCCGGCGTCATAGTGAAGCCGGGACCCGCCTCTAATAGCGCGCAGCGCCGATCGCGGCGCCGCGCGCTATTAACCCTTTAGCCGCACGCTCAAAGCTGAGCCGCGCGGCTAAAAGTGAAAGTGAAAGTTCCCGGCTAGCTCAGTCGGGCTGTTCGGGATAGCCGCGGCTAATCGCGGCATCCCGAACAGCTGACAGGACAGCGGGAGGGCCCCTTCCTGCCTCCTCGCTGTCCGATCGCCGAATGACTGAGATCCAGGCATGTGCAGTCATGCGGCAGAATCGTTGATCACTGGTTTCTTATGAGAAACCAGTGATCAACATAGAAGATCAGTGTGTGCAGTATTATAGGTCCCTATGGGACCTATAACACTGCAAAAAAAAAGTGAAAAAAAAAAGTGAATAAAGATCATTTAACTCCTCCCCTATTAAAAGTTTGAATCACCCCCCTTTTCCAATAAAAAAAAAAAACACAGTGTAAATAAAAATAAAAATAAACATATGTGGTATCACCGCGTGCGGAAATGTCCGAATTATAAAAATATATCATTAATTAAACCGCTCGGTCAATGGCGTGCGTGCAAAAAAATTCCAAAGTCCAAAATAGTGCATTTTTGGTCACTTTTTATATCATTTAAAAATGAATAAAAAGTGATCAATAAGTCCTATCAATGCAAAAATGGTACCGTTAAAAACTTCAGATCACGGCGCAAAAAATGAGCCCTCATACCGCCCCATACACGGAAAAATAAAAAAGTTATAGGGGTCAGAAGATGACAATTTTAAACGTATTAATTTTACTGCATGTAGTTATGATTTTTTCCAAAAGTCCGACAAAATCATACCTATATAAGTAGGGTATCATTTTAATCGTATGGACCTACAGAATACATATCAGGTGTCATTTTTACCGAAAAATGTACTACGTAGAAATGGAAGCCCCCAAAAGTTACAAAACAGCGTTTTTTTTTTCAATTTTGTCGCACAATGATTTTTTTTCCCGCTTCACCATAGATTTTTGGGCAAAATGACTGACGTCATTACAAAGTAGAATTGGTGGCGCAAAAAATAAGCCATCATATGGATTTTTAGGTGTAAATTTGAAAGAGTTATGATTTTTTAAAGGCAAGGAGCAAAAAACGAAAATGCAAAAACGGAAAAACCTCCGGTCCTTAAGGGGTTAAGGACTCAGACAATTTAATTTTTACGTTTTCATTTTTTCCTCCTCGCCTTCTAAAAATCATAACTCTTATATTTTCATCCACAGACTAGTATGAGGGCTTGTTTTTGCACGACCAGTTGTCCTTTGTAATGACATCACTCATTATATCATAAAATGTATGGCGCAACCAAAAAACACTTTTTGTGGGGAAATTAAAACGAAAAACGCAATTTTGCTAATTTTGGAAGGTTTTGTTTTCACGCCGTACAATTTATGGTAAAAATGACATGTGTTCTTTATTCTGAGGGTCAATACGATTAAAATGATACCCATTATTATATATTTTTATATTATTGTTGCGCTTAAAAAAAAATCACAAACTTTTTAACCAAATTAGTACGTTTATAATCCCTTTATTTTGATGACCTCTAACTTTTTTATTTTTCCGTATAAGTGGCGGTATGGGGGCACATTTTTTGCGCCATGAGCTGTACTTTTTTTTGATACCACATTTGCATATAAAAAACTTTTAATACATTTTTATAATTTTAGGAATTTTGGACTTTTTTTTTTTCGTTCACCGTACGGGATCATTAACATTTTATTTTAATAGTTCGGACATTTACGCACGCGGCGATACCAAATATGTCTATAAAAAATGTTTTTTGGGGGTAAAATAGGAAAAAACGGACGTTTTACTTTTTTATTGGGGGAGGGGATTTTTCACTTTTTTTTACTTTTACATTTTTTTACATTTTTTTTTACACTTGAATAGTCCCCATAGGGGACTATTCATAGCAATACCATGATTGCTAATACTGATCTGTTCTATGTATAGGACATAGAACAGATCAGTATTATCGGTCATCTCCTGCTCTGGTCTGCTCGATCACAGACCAGAGCAGGAGACGCCGGGAGCCGGACGGAGGAAGGAGAGGGGACCTCCGTCCGGCGTTCTGAATGATCGGATCCCCGCAGCAGCGCTGCGGGCGATCCGATCGTTCATTTAAATCGCGAACTGCCGCAGATGCCGGGATCTGTATTGATCCCGGTACCTGAGGGGTTAATGGCGGACGCCCGCGAAATCGCGGGCATCGGCCATTGCCGGCGGGTCCCTGGCTGCGATCAGCAGCCGGGATCAGCCGCGCATGACACGGGCATCGCTCCGATGCCCGCGGTTATGCACAGGACGTAAATGTACGTCCTGGTGCGTTAAGTACCACCTCACCAGGACGTACATTTACGTCCTGCATCCTTAAGGGGTTAAGCCTTTTAACTCGGTAGTTAGTCGAAGCAACTAACAGCCTCCAGTCTACATTCCATACATTTAAAAAGTCCAGCAGGTGCTCTGAAATGCCCGGTCATATGTATTTCCTTGCGGACTCCGCAGAAAGAGAAGACCGTGTGGACATTCTGCACAACTTCCACACATGTGAATATACCCTGAGAATTGTGGCCAAAAAGTTAAAGGGGTACTCCGGTGCTTACACATCTTATCCCCTATCCAAAGGATAGGGGATAAGATGCCTGATCGCGGGAGTCCCGCAGCTTAGGATGCCAGTGATCATGCACGCGGCACCCCGTTTGTAATCAGTCCACGGAGCGTGTTCGCTCCGGGACGGATTACCGGCGACCGCAGGGTCGGCGGCGTGTGACGTCATGCCCCCGCCCCCGTGTGACGTCACGCTCCGCCCCTCAATCCAAGCCTACAGGAGGGGGCGTGACAGCTATCACGCCCCCTCCAGTAGGCTTGCAATGAGGGGCGGAGCGTGACGTCACACGGGGGCGGAGGCGTGATGTCATACGCCACCGACCCTGCGGTCGACCGTAATCAGCCCCGGAGCGACTGGTTACAATCGGGGTCCCGCGTGCATGATCACAGGCATCCCCAGCTGCGGGACTCCCGCAATCAGGCATTGGATAGGGGATAAGATGTGTAAGCACCGGAGTACCCCTTAAATTTTTTCATCAGACCGGAGAATTTAGTTTTTTTTTACTTTTAGGTGGGCTTTTATGTGTCTTCTACTGAGGAGAGGCTTCTTTCTGTCTGCACAGTTATCTACGATGACTTATTTAATAGTATTTAATAATATTATAGTATTCATATTAAAAGAATAACCCCTTAAATAGGCACTATGAGATCCAAAAACGTTTTATATTTTCTTACTGATGAAAATTAAAGACCTTTTGTAATATGGGTGTTTAAAATTATTTTAATATTTAAGAAAGAGAACGACTCAGGAAAATCTCACAACTAGGGGTCCCCAGATCTACTGGGACAGTAATCAGTCCTGCAGCAGCATCAGGCTTGTCCATGAGTCATGGACGACAGATGGCTCATGGACAAGGCAGCTTGAGAAGACACACCTATCACCTCCCGCCACCAGAGGGGAGGTACACACTCCCTTTCCCCAAGAGGATTTTTAACACTGTGAGCTAATGAAAAGAGGTATTTTTCATTATTTATTTACCTTTATTTATTTACCTAATAAATATAGGTAATAGAGGCATAAAAATTGGATGTGCATGCTTAGGATTAGGTACTGGGTAAAATATGATTTTTTTTATGCTTTAACTTCTGAGGATGATTTCTTGATTAAAAGTAATTACAACTGAACAGCTGCGTCTGTACTGGATTCATTATGACAGCTGCAGCTGTCTATTCCTCATTTTGCTTGATTTGTTTCATTTTTTTTTTCAAAACCTACAACCAAAACTTTATAAAATACTATTGAACATAAAAGTAATATCCAAAAGGAAGCTGGTAGGTACTGTCCATGGGAAGATTTTTAGGTTCCCTACTTTTTTTTGCATATTAAAACAAACCTTGTAACTGATGTTATACTGTAAGATAGTTTACTTCTGGGACTTGCAGTTCTACTTTCTGTAGTTGCTAACCTAAGCTTATAAGGCTATTTGAAAATTATTTATTTGACTGACTAATCTGAGTAAATATACACAAGTAGTGATGGGGGGGGGGGGATACTTTTCATCAAATCGCCCACCGGAAGTAAAGTGACCGGTGCCATGCATCCTTTTCTAACAGATCCTCACTAGGCCACGCCCCCTTTGGGACATCATGCCATGCCCCCTTTCCCTGCATAGCTTCACCCCAATTTCTCTCACAGTCACACACCTAATCTCCTAATTGGATTTGAATGTTTATAGTGTGGGGGCCCCTGTGTAATATGTTAACATGTCCAGCAGCAGACTTTAAAGCAAAAACAGCTGCTGTAGAAACATTTGTCATTTTTCACACGGGAATCATAGTAGTAGTACAACAAGCTGTCACAGTATTCATTTCACATCATATAAAAACAGCTGCTCTTATATAAATATATAATGTGTGAATATATTTATCACTTTTATATCCGGTTTTCAACAGCTGCACAGAATGTTATATCAATAATTATATCACATTATATAGAAACAGCTGCTTTTTATGGTATATTCACACAGATATAATCTGATAATCCATCATTACAGCTAAATAGTTTGTTTATACAATATGGGGCTATATCAATGAATAGATACGCCTCTACATAAGGGATCTTGAATTATTTTAGTGTGGGATCTAAAACAGATCATTTATAGTATCGTACATTGCATAATATTAAACCCTTAAGGACCCATGAAATATGCGTATGTCTCCGCACTCTGGGATTTAAGGACCCATGACGTATGAGTACATCATGGCGTTTTCCGGTCTCTGCCACTCACCGGGCGGAGATCGGAACAGCATGCCTGCTGAAATCCTGTCTGTCAGCGCATGCTGGGAGTTGTAGATTTGCAACAGCTGGATGTCTCCCCCCCCCAATGTGAATGTACAGGGCACATTCACATGGGCGGAGGTTTACAGTAAGTATCCGGCTGCAAGTTTGAGCTGCGGCAAATTTTCCAGGCATGCTGTGAGTTTTAAAACAGCTGGAGGCACCGTTTGGGAATCACTGGCGTAGAATACCCCTATGTCCACCCCTATGCAACCCCTAATTTAGGCCTCAAATGGGCATGGCGCTCTCACTTTGGAGCCCTGTCGTATTTCAAGGCAACAGTTTAGGGTCACATATGGGGTATCGCCGTACTCGGAAGAAATTGTGTTACAAATTTTGGGGGGTATTTTCTGCTTTTACCCTTTTTTAAAAATGTTAAGTTTTTGGGAAAACAAGCATTTTAGGTAAAAAATAAATTTTTTTTTACATATGCAAAAGTCGTGAAACACCTGTGGGGTATAAAGGTTCACTTAACCCCTTGTTACGTTCCCCGAGGGGTCTAGTTTCCAAAATGGTATGCCATGTGGGTTATTTTTTTTGCTGTCCTGGCACCATAGGGGCTTCCTAAATGCGGCATGCCGCCAGAGCAAAATTTGCTTCCAAAAAGCCAAATGTGACTACTCCTCTTCCGAGACCTGTAGTGCGCCAGCAGAGCAATGTTCACCCCCATATGGGGTGTTTCCTGAATCGGGAGAAATTGGGCTTCAAATTTTGGGGGGTATTTTCTGCTATTACCCTTTTTAAAAATGTTAAATTTTGGGGAACACACATTTTAGGACAAATTATTATTCATTTTTTTACATTTGCGAAAGTCATGAAACAACTGTGGGGTATTAAGGCTCACTTTATCCCATGTTACATTCCCCGAGGGGTCTAGTTTTCAAAATGGTATGCCATGTTTTTTTTTTTTTTTTTTGCTGTTTTGACACCCTAGGGACTTCCTAAAGGTGACATGACCCCCAAAAACCATTTCAGAAAAATGTTCTCTCCAAAATCCCCTTGTCGCTCCTTTCCTTCTGAGACCTCTACTGTGCCCACAGAACACTTGACATACCTCATATGTCTATGTACTTACTCGAGAGAAATTGGGCTACAAATACAAGTAAATATTTTCTCCTTTTACCACTTTCAAAAATTCTAAAATTGGGTCTACAAGAACATGAGTGTAAAAAATTAAGATTTTGAATTTTCTCCTTCACTTTTCTGCTATTCCTGTGAAACACCTAAAGGGTTAAAACCCTGACTGAATGTAATTTTGAATACTTTGGGGGTGCAGTTTTTATAATGGGGTCATTTGTGGGTTATTTCTAATATGAACACCCTTCAAATCCACTTCAAAACTGAACTGGTCCCTGAAAAAAATCGAGTTTGAAAATTTTGTGAAAAATTGGAAAATTGCTGCTGAACTTTGAAGCCCTCTGATGTCTTCCAAAAGTAAAAACTCATCAATTTTATGATGTAAACATAAAGTAGACATATTGTATATGTGAATCAAATTTTTTTTATTTGTAATATACATTTTCCTTACAAGCAGAAAGCTTCAAAGTTAGAAAGATGCAAAATTTTCAAATTTTTCATCAAATTTTGGGATTTTTCACCAAGAAAGGATGCAAGTTACCACAAAAATGTACTACTATGTTAAAGTAGAATATGTCACGAAAAAACAATCTCGGAATCAAAATGATAACTAAAAGCATTCCAGAGTTATTAATGTTTAAAGTGACAGTGGTCAGATGTGCAAAAAACGCTCTGGTCCTTAAGGCCAAAATGGGCTTAGTCCTTAAGGGGTTAATATCACCTTCTTATATAGCGTACCATGACCCATAACATTAATACCACACCTAATATTGTGCCCCATCAGTCATAACATGAATACCGCCACCTAATATGTTTTATCAGCCATAATATGAATACCGCCTTCTAATATAGCATTCCATGACCTATAAAATTAACAGCACTGCCTAATATTGTGTCCCAGCAGCTATAATATAAATGACACTACTGAATATTGTGTCTCTAGGTTGAATTTGATGGACTCCTGTCTTTTTTCAACCTTACAAACTGTTACTATGTTTCCCTTTGGAGCATTCTGGGTTTTGTTTTCTTTCTTTGTAAATAATGAGATTCTCAAAGTTCACAATTTACAGTCACAGTTATTTTACTATAAGTGCTTTAGGTACTGTATACATGACAAAGATTTAGGAAAATATCATCCCCAATAATATACAATGCAACCAGGTATTGTTCCAAATGTAAGGAAAATAAATATATCCAAATCAAACTGTATAAACAGAGTTTTCCAGCAGAAGCACATTTTTTTTGTACAGAAGCCACACATTCCACAGAGTAGTGAAAACAAGGTACATGCAGGCTCTTCTATTACACCCTTTAAAACAGTGCAAAATAAGCGTATATAGATGTATCCCAGAACATATGTATAAACTAAGTGTTTACCAACAGTCAAGCCCCCTATTTCACACATTAGACACCCCTAAAAGTAACATAGATGTGTTTGTAGGGTCTATGTAAGGGATCTTGAATTATTTTAGTGTGGAATCTAAAACAGATCATTTATAGTACCGTACATTGCATAGCATTAATACCACTGCCTAATATGTCCCATCAAACATAATATTAATACCACTGCTTAATATTGTGTGCCTAGGTTGAAGTCTTTTTGCAACCTTACAAACTGTTACAATGTTTCCCTTTTGAGCATTCCGGGTTTTGTTTTCTTTCATTGTAAACCATGATATTCTCAAAGTGCACAACTTACAGTTACAGTTATTTTACACAGCTCTATAAGTGCTTTAGGTACTGTATTCATGACAAAGATTCAGGAAAATATTATCCCCAATAATATACTTTGCAACCAGGTATTGTTCCAAATGTAAGGAAAAAAATATACAACCATACAAATATTACTAACATATAAACTAAAAGAAAATACTATATTGACGATGTTATATAATTATAATACATGAAAGTGATAATAATAAAAGGACATGTATGAGCACATAGTACCGTTATATACTCGAGTATAAGCAGAGTTTTTCAGCACAATTTTTCGTGCTGAAAACGCCCCCCTCGGCTTATACTGGAGTGAACTCTCCGCCTGTCAATCCCTTCATCAGTGGTCTTCAACCTGCGGACCTCCAGATGTTGCAAAACTACAACTCCCAGCGGCTGTCCGGGCATGCTGGGTGTAGTAGTTTTGAAACCTCTGGAGGTCCGCAGGTTGAAGACCACTGCAGCCTTTATCAGACAGACCCCCCCCCCCCCCTCTTTTGTTTTCTACTCACCTCCCCTCAGCAGGAAGTTAGGGTGAGCTGGTCTGGCCCATCTATGCTGCAGGGACCGTCCGGTGGGGATGGTTAGTTGTTGCGGGCTGTTCATTTTCACCGGAGGGGCCTCTTCTCCGTGCCCGGCCCCGGAGTAGTGACATTGCCTAGAAGACAACGCACAGGGACGTCCATGCGCAACGCCCCTGTGCGTCATCGTCAAGGCAACGTCACTAGTCCGGGCCCGAAGCGTGGAGAAGAGGCCCCCCCCGGTGAAAATGGACAGCCCGCAACGACTAACCATCCCCACCGGACGGTACCTGCAGCATAGATGACACGGACCAGCTCACCCTAACTTCCCGCCGATGGCTGTCCGGGCATGCTGGGAGTTGTAGTTTTGCAACATCTGGAGGTCCGCAGGTTGAAGACCACTGATGAAGGGATTCACCAAGGTCACCTTGACTTTGCTGTATTTAGGCACTAGAACTTGTTTCCCCCCCCCCCCCCCCCCATATTGTGTGCACGCTATAACCGAGCCGGAGATGGATAGATGTTTAATACTATATACAGACAATAAAGATCACCTAAGAGGGAAATAAAGACTGGTGACACAGGTGGTAGACATGGTTAAAGCAGCGTTTTGTAACAAAGGTGCCTCCAGCTGTTGCAAAACTACAACTCCCAGCATGCCCAGACAACCTCCAAGACTTAGGAGAGGAGAAAAACCCCAGTGGAGGAAATCTATAGGGAACCATGGCTGAAGGATTGCCCTTCCCTTGAGCTTAGAGCAGTGTTTCCCAACTAGGGTGCCTCCAGCTGTTGCAAAACAAACTCCAAGCATGCCCGGACAGCCGTGGGCTGTCCGGGCGTGCTGGGAGTTGTAGTTTTGCAACATCTGGAGGTCCGCAGGTTGAAGACCACTGATGAATGGATTGACAGGCGGTGATGATGACGGGGGTCTGGATGATGTATTTCCAACCATAGGCTTAACTTTTCCAGGATTCTTGTGGTAAAATTAGGGGCCTCGGCTTATATTCGGGTCGGCTTATACTCAAGTATATACGGTAAATACTAGAGTAGGTGTATTTTAGGCTTTTGAGTCAAAGTATTTAAATGAACAGCTCCCATTCATTTAATATAAAGCTTAATTTTATACAATAAAAAGTTTACTAGAGAATGCAAGTAACAGACAAAATAATTCTGAGGCAAGGATAGCATCTCTAAGAATTATACAAACTTACATTCTATAATGAAGCCACTACCAATGTAACTGCCTGGCAGGGCTGAAAATCTTGGTATATTCTTAGGCTCTCAGTAACATGTAGTGTTCTGCTGAACTGTAAGGTTGCACATCTTCAATGTAGCTATCCATGTCAGGCGGGGTCAATTCAAACTTACAGGGCCTGAGAGCGTAAGTTTTAGTAGTAGCCAAAGTGAGCTACAGTGCTAGTGTTTGTCATTTTACTGCTGTTGTTTTAATCTCCAATAGTAGAGCTTAATTTATAAAATAAACATCTCACAAATTTGCGGTGGATTTACAAATGAGTCTATTATTTTGAGCATTTTTCTGTTTTGTTTACTTTATTTGTAAATTATAGGCATGCTAATTCCACTCCGAATTTTGGCTAAATAGTTACCAAAATTCCAAGAATTTTCCTAAGTGCCATTTGACGTTTGCCCCTAACTAGCTGATAGGAAAACAATACGAGAACAAAAAGGAATAAATTCATTGAAAAATGCACACAACATTCCATGAGATTGAGACCTTTTCGTATATTCACACTTGTAATTAAAATCTGATAATCCATCAAAACAGATGAATAGTTTGTTTATACAATATGTGCATGGGTTTAACCATCACAGAGACAAAGGAATGCAACACATTTCAAATTTGCGCTGTTTGGACATACACTAAGGTAAATACTTTCAAAATGCAAAATGTATAGTTACCTTTATTATGCACCCACTCAATAAGTGGTTAAGGTTCTATATACATAAAGATTCATGAAAATATTGTGCTATCCAGGGGCAAATGTGCCCTGTGCCTATTGTAAGTTAAAAAAATGTGTCTAATCTTAGAAGATTTAGTAACATATAAACTTAAAGAAAATACTATAATAAAAATATTAATGATGTTCTATATTTATAGCATATGATAAATAATGGCATTAAGCATTGTCAGTGACAGTAACATTAACCCCTAAAAAACCAGAGCCATTTTGGCCTTAAGGACCAGACCAATTTTATTTTTCCATTTTCATTTTTCCTCCTCGCCTTCTAAAAATCATAACTCTTTTATATTTCCATCCACAGACCCATATGAGGGCTAGTTTTTTGCGTAAACAATTGTACTTTGTAAATACATCACTTATTTTACCATAAAATGTACGGCACAACCAAACAAATATTATTTATGTGGGAAAATTAAAAAGAAAACCACAATTTAGCAAATTTTGGAAGGTTTTGTTTTCACGCTGTACACTTTTCGGTAAATACAATTAAAATGACAATTTTAATACAATTAAAATGACACACAGTGTTGTATACTTTTCTATAATTGTACCGCTTAAAAAAAACCTCAAACCATTTTAACAAAATTTGTATGTTTGAAATTGCCCTATTTTGACCACCTATAACTTTCTATTTTTTTGTATATGGGGCGGTATGAGGGCTAATTTTTTGCGCCATGATCTGTAGTTTTTAGCAGTACCACTTTTGCTTAGGTTTTACATTTTTTTTTTTTTTACTTTTAGGCCGTTCACCGTACGGGATAATTAAAGGAGTAGTCCAGTGGTGATTCAGTGGTGAGCAACTTATCCCCTATCTTAAGGATAGGGGATAAGTTGCAGATCGCGGGGGGTCCGACCGCTGGGGCCCCCTGTGATCTCCTGTACGGAGCCCCGACAGCCCGCGGGAAGGGGGCGTGTCGACCTCCGCACGAGGCGGCGGCCGACACGCCCCCTCAATACAACTCTATGGCAGAGCCGAAGCGCTGCCTTCGGCAATCTCCGGCTCTGCCATAGAGATGTATTGAGGGGGCGTGTCGGCCGCCGCCTCGTGCGGGGGTCGACACCCGCTATCTCGGCGGAGAGCCGGGGCCCCGTACAGAGAGATCGCAGGGGGCCCCAGCGGTCGGACCCCCCGCGATCTCAAACTTATCCCCTATCCTTAGGATAGGGGATACGTTTTTCACCACTGGACTACCCCTTTAACAATATATTTTAAAAGTTCAGACTTTTACGCACGCAGTGATTCCAAATATATGTATTAATTATTTTTTTTAACGCTTTTTGGGGGGGTAAAATGGGAAAAACGGACGTTTAACTTTTTAATTGGGGGAGGGGATTTTTCTATTTTTTTTTCCTTTTTATAAAAAATTTAAATAGGGGACTATTTATAGCA
Organism: Hyla sarda; assembly: GCF_029499605.1. NCBI lineage: Eukaryota > Metazoa > Chordata > Amphibia > Anura > Hylidae > Hyla > Hyla sarda. The sequence goes on from NC_079191.1 coordinate 299,715,131, forward strand.
ATCATTTGATTGCTACTACTATTCAGTGCTATGTATAGGACAGAGCACTGATCAGTATTATTGGTGATCTTCTGCTCTGGTCTGCTCGATCTCCGACCAGAGCAGAAGACCCCGGGAGACAGCTGGAGCCAGGTGAGGGGACCTCCGGCTGCCATGCTGGATGATCGGATCCCCGCGACAGCACTGCGGGCGATCCAATCATCCATTCAAAGTACTGCACTGCTTTAGATGCCATGAACTTTATTCATCACGGCATCTGAGGGGTTAATGGCGGACATCCGTAATAGCAGCCGGGACCTGCCATGATCGCGAGCACCGCCATGATCGCGAGCACCGCTCCGGTGCTCGCGATCATGGCGGCGTTTAAATGTGCCACGGCACCATGACGTACATTTGCGTCCATTGTCGTTAAGGGGTTAATAGGGCATGTATAAACACATCATAAATGCTAGAGTAAAAGTATTTCAGGTTTTGCCAATCATTCTCACATGAACGAACATCACAGGACCCGCTATGAATTGACTCTAAACACAGCACAATTCTTTGGTATTCTCACAAAGGCTGGCCTTATACCCTTATACTTACAGAACTTTCACTAAAAAGCAACAGGCTGCATTCTCTAGAGGTGCTAAGACACGTGACTGTAAGCAAGTGGCTTCACCCTACACATACGTAGTGGCCCTCGCCTCTGTAGTTATGTGCAGTGCCACAACATGAAGAAACTGCAGGCGGTGTAAAAGTTTACAATAGTGGCTCTAGCATTCCATTCCTGAAATAACCAACACAAATCTGTTTCTTATCCCATGAAAGTTGTTTAACATTCCCTTATTATTAATATTTAATATGTATTTATTAATTCAGCTTTTCTATTTGTTATTCATGTGATGGCAAAACAGAGAAGTCCTGCTATATAGCACGCCACAGTATTTTGGTACACTATTTCACCTTTTAGGTCATACTTTTTAGTTTTGCACAGGGTCTAAAATCTGCACTGCCTTGAGTGTTCTAAAAGATGAGCTTGAGAGGGATCCCTAGAGGCCCAAGGTGCAACGTAGAGGAGCAAATCTGAAACACATATATTGTCTTTCTACCCCGTTAGGGTTTTGGAGAGGTCATGAGGTCAATACATAGAGTCTTTAATGTGTTAGTTTCTCTGGTGCCCCCAAACTGTCACTATAACACTTTCCACACAGTGGCACTATACAAGACACACCATAATCACACTGACATTACACTGACATAAAACAGATCTAGGAACATTTTTGCTTATTTTGAAAGCAATGAATTGATTGTTATTTTAATGTTTTTAATATAACCCTGAATAGTTGGCTGTGTTTATAAATCCTTTAACAACAAATAAAAATGCTAAATAAATACATATTAAATATTAATAATAAGGGAATGTTATACAATTTTCATTTGATAAGAAACAAGATTTGTGTTGGTTATTTCAGGAATGGATTGCTATAGAGCCACTATTGTAAACTTTTACACTGCCTGCAGTTTCTTCATGGTGTGGCACTACACATTGCTACAGAGGTGAGGGCTGATACGTATGTGTAGGTAGAAGCCACTTGCTTACAGTCACGTGTCTCAGCACCTCTAGAGAATGCAGCCTGTTTATTAGTGAAAGTGCAGTAAGTATAAGGTTGCCTTTGTTAGAATAACAAAGAATTGTGCAGTGTTTATAGTCAATTCATGGTGGGTCCTGTGATGTTTGTTCATGTGAGAATGATTGGCAAAGTATGAAATACTTTTACTTTAGCATTTACGATGGGTTTATACAAGCCCTATTAATATTACATCACTGACAATGCTTAACCTCTTAACGACGAGTGCCGTAAATGTACGTCCTGGTGACGTGGCACTTAACGCACCAGGACGTACATTTACGTCCTAAGCATAACCGCAGCAATCGGAGCGATGCCCGGATCATGCGCGGCAGGTCCCGGCTGTTGATCGCAGCCAGGGACCCGCCCATAATGGCGGACACCTGCGATAGTGGGGCTGTCCGCCATTAACCCTTCAGAAGCCGTGATCAATACAGATCACGGCATCTGCAGCATCGCGGTCACTTAATTGGATGATCGGATCGCCTGCAGCGCTGCCGCTGCGATCCGATCATCCAGCACGGCAGACGGAGGTCCCCTCACCTGCCTCCGCTGTCTTCCGGGAGTCTTCTGCTCTGATTCGCCTTCCCGCAGACCAGAGCAGAAGATGACCGATAACCCTGATCAGTGCTATGTCCTATACATAGCACTGAAGAGGATTAGCAATCGAATGATTGCTTTAAATAGTCCCATATGTGGACTATTAAAGTGTAAAAATAAAAGTAAAAGTAAAAAAAAAAAATGTCAAAACCCCCCTCCCCCAATAAAAACATAAATTACCCCATTTTTCCTATTTCACCCCCAAAAAATGTTAAAAATATTTTATATACATATTTGGTATCGCCGCGTGAGTAAATATCTGAACTATTAAAATAAAATGTTAATGATACTGTATGGTGAACGTCGTGAACATAAAAAAAAAAAAAAAATTGTCCAAAATAGCTGCTTTTTATAACATTTTATTCCAAAATTTTTTTATAAAAAAATGTATTAAAAGTTTTATATAAGCAAATATAGTATCAATAAAAGTACAGATCAGGGCGCAAAAAATTAGCCCTCATACCGCCGCTTATACGGAAAAATTAAAGTTCTCGGTCTTAAAAATAGGGGGATCTTAACCCCTTAAGGACCCAGCCATTTTACACCTTAGGACCCGGCCATTTTTTGCACATCTGACCACTGTCACTTTAAACATTAATAACTCTGGAATGCTTTTAGTTATCATTCTGATTCCGAGATAGTTTTTTCGTGACATATTATACTTTAACTTAGTGGTAAAATTTTTTGGTAACTTGCAACCTTTCTTGGTGAAAAATCCCAAAATTTGATGAAAAATTTGAAAATTTAGCATTTTTCTAACTTTGAAGCTTTCTGCTTGTAATGAAAATGGATATTCCAAATATTATTTTATTTTATTCACATATACAATATGTCTACTTTATGTTTGCATCATAAAATTGACGAGTTTTTACTTTTGGAAGACACCAGAGGGCTTCAAAGTTCAGCGGCAATTTTCCAATTTTTCACAAAATTTCCAAAATCACAATTTTTCAGGGACCAGTTCAGGTTTGAAGTGGATTTGAAGGGTCTTCATCTTAGAAATACCCCACAAATGACCCCATTATAAAAACTGCACCCCCCAAAATATTCAAAATGACATTCAGTCAGCATTTTAACCCTTTAGGTGTTTCACAGGAATAGCAGCAAAGTGAAGGAGAAAATTCACAATTTCCATTTTTTACACTCGCATGTTCTTGTAGACCCAATTTTTGAATTTTTACAAGGGGTAAAAGGAGAAAATGTATACTTCTATTTGTAGCCCAATTTCTCTCGACTAAGCACATACCTCATATGTCTATGTAAAGTGTTCGGCGGGCGCATTAGAGGGCTCAGAAGGGAAGGAGCAACAAGGGGATTTTGGAGCGTACGTTTTTCTGAAATGGTTTTTGGGGGGCATGTCCCATATAGGAAGCCCCTATGGTGCCAGGACAGCAAAAAATACCCACATGGCATACCATTTTGGAAACTAGACCCCTTGAGGAACGTAACAAGGAATAAAGTGAGCCTTAATACCCCACAGGTGTTTCACGACTTTTGCATATGTAAAAAAAAATTAAAAAAATGTCAATAAAATGTGTGCTTCCCCCCAAATTTCACATTTTTGCAAGGGTTAATAGCAGAAAATAGCCCCCAAAATTTGTAACCCCATCTCTTCTGAGTATGGAGGTACCCCATAAGTTGACATGAAGTGCACTATGGGCGAACTACAATGCTCAGAAGAGAAGGAGTCATATTTGGCTTTTTGAGAGCAAATTTTGCTCGGGGGCATGTCGCATTTAGGAAGCCCCTATGGTGCCAGGACAACAAAAAATACCCACATGCCATACCACATTGGAAACTAGACCCCTTGAGGAACGTAACAAGGGGTACAGTGAGCATTTACCCCCCACTGGTGTCTGTCAGATCTTTGGAACAGTGGGCTGTACAAAATTTTAAATTTGCACAGCCCACTGTTCCAAAGATCTGTCAGACACCAGTGGGGTGTAAATTCTCACTGCACCCCTCATTACATTCCGTGAGGGGTGTAGTTTCCGAAATGGGGTCACATGTGGTTTTTTTTTTTGCGTTTGTCAAAACCGCTGTAACAATCAGCCACCCCTGTGCAAATCACCTCAAATGTACATGGCGCACTCTCCCTTCTGAGCCTTGTTGTGCGCCCCCAGAGCACTTTGCGCCCACATATGGGGTATCTGCGTAGTCGGGAGAAGTTGCATTACAAATTGTGGGGGGCTTTTTTCCCTTTTACCTCTTGTCAAAATGAAAAGTATAGGGCAACACCAGCATGTTAGTGTAAAAACATTTTTTTTTTTACACTAACATGCTGGTGTAGACCCCAATTTCACCTTTTCATAAGGAGTGAAAGGAGAAAAAGCCCCCCAAAATTTGTAAGGCAATTTCTCCCGAGTACGGCGATACCCCATATGTCGCCCTAAACTGTTGCCTTGAAATACGACAGGGCTCCAAAGTGAGAGAGCGCCATGCGCATTTGAGGCCTGAATTAGGGATTTGCATTGGGATGGACATAGGGGTATTCTACGCCAGTGATTCCCAAACAGGGTGCCTCCAGCTGTTGCAAAACTCCCAGCATGCTTGGACAGTCAACGGCTGTCCGGCAATACTGGGAGTTGTTGTTTTGCAACAGCTGGAGGCTCCATTTTGAAAATAGTGGCGTACCAGACGTTTTTCCTTTTTATTGGGGAAGGAGGGGGGCTGTGTAGGGGTATGTGTATATGTAGTGTTTTTTACTTTTTATTTTATTTTGTGTTAGTGTAGTGTAGTGTAGTGTTTTTAGGGTACAGTCACACGGGCAGGGGGGGGGTTACAGCGATTTTCCCGCTGCGAGTTTGAGCTGCCGCGCAAAATTTGCTGCATCGCAAACTTGCAGCCTGATACTCACTGTAAGCCCCTGTCCATGTGAATGTACCCTGTACATTCACAAGGGGGGGACCTCCAGCTGTTGCAAAACTACAACTCCCAGCATGCACAGTCTATCAGTGCATGCTGGTAGTTATAGTTTTGCAACAGCTGGAGGCACACGGGTTGGGAAACACTGAGTTAGGAAACAGATAATGTTTCCCAACCAGTGTGCCTCCTGTTGTTGCAAAACAACAACTCCCAGCATTCTCAGGCATGCTGGGAGTAGTAGTTCGGCAACATCTTTAGAGCCAGATGTTGCCGAACTACAACTCCCAGCATGCTTGGAGTTGTAGTTTGCAACATCTGGAGGACTACAGTTTGCAGACCACTAATTCAGTGGTTCCCAATCTGTGCCCTTCCAGATGTTGCAAAACTACAACTCCCAGTATGCCAAAACTGTCCAGGCATGCTGGGAGTTGTAGTTCTGCAACATCTGAAGGGCCAGATGTTACAGAACTACAACTCCCAGAATGCCTGGACAGTAAGGGCATGCTGAGAATATGTAGTTTTGCAACATCTGGAAGGGCACAGTAGTCTCCAAACTGTGGACCTCCAGATGTTGCAAAACTGCAACTCCCAGCATGCCCAGACGCCAAGGGCTGTCTGGGCATGCTGGGAGTTGTAGTATATAGGGTCCCAATACAGCAATGCATGTCGCTTTACGGCGACGTGCATTGCTGTAAAGGGCCCGACCGCGGCTGAAGATCGACTCACCTGTCGCCGCCGCCGCCATCTTCCTCGCCGGGATCCGGGTCTTCAGGGACGAGGTAAGTACCGGGGCCGGTCCCCAGCACTCCCCCCGTCCCCCGCCGCATCCTCCGGTCTTCCTCCCGTCCTCTCCGGACTTCAAGGGGCCGGGCAGGACAGGAGGAAGTAACCGCCCTCCCCCCTGCGATTGGTCGGTTAACTAACCGACAGATCGCAGGGAATAGGAGGAGGTGGCAGGTTTGCCACCTCGCTCCTATACGTAAGCATGGTCCTGGCTGTCTGTGACAGCCGGGATCATGCAAAATTACCGGGTGGTCGGGTCCCAGAGACCCGATCAGCCCCGGTATCGCCGCAGATCGCAAGGGCGATTTCCCTTGCGATTTGCGGCGATCGCCGACATGGGGGGCATACATGGGCCCCCCCTCGGCGTTTGCCCTGGATCCCTGCTGAAGGATTTCAGCAGGGATCCGCTTCCGCTCTCCGCCGGGTGAGCGGCGGAGTCCAGGAAAAGACATGACGTATGCATACGTCATGGGTCCTTAAGACCCAGGGTGTGATGGCGTATGCATACGTCATGGGTCCTGAAGAGGTTAAACGTACTAATTTGGTTAAAAAGTTTGTGATTTTTTTTTTTAAGCGCAACAGTAATAGAAAAGTATGTTATCACAGGTATCATTTTAATCGTATTGACCCAAATAATAGAGAACACGTCATTTTTACCATAAATTGTAAGGCATGAAAACGAAACCTTCCAAAATTAGCAAAATTGCGGTTTTCTTTTTAATTTCCCCATACATTTTATATTTATATTTTTTGGTTGCGCCATACATTTTATGGTAAAGTGAGTGATGGCATTACAACGGACAACTGGTCGTGCAAAAAACAAGCCCTCATACTAGTCTGTGGATGAAAATATAGAAGAGTTGTGATTTTTTTGAAGGCGAGGAGGAAAAAATGAAAACGTAAAAATAAAATGTTCTGCTTCCTTAACCCCTTCCCGCAGAATGTCATATATAAACGCCGGGTTGTGCAGTGCGTTCGCGCATCCCGGCGTTTATAAATGACATTCAGTTAACCCGGCGATGCGCAGCATCGCACGGGTTAACTGGCAGAAGTCCCGCTGTTTCCAGCAGGGGACAACTTCTGCTTCACCCCCAGGACCATCCATTGATGGTCCTGGTCAGCGATCACTGTGATTGGTCCCTGTGGACCAATCACAGTGATCTGGGGTGAAAGTTGAGATCCCCCGCACTGCCTGCCCCTGGAAGTCGGGGCAGAATGGGGGACGATGGCTGCGGGGACCTGCGGCATAGGGAGGGGGGGAACATCAGGGGACCGGCGGACTTACCTGGCGGGACCGAGGAGCACTGCGGGACCGGCCACGTGGGCGAGCAGCGACGGGACTGGCAGGTAAGTATAGGGTCCTCAGAAGCAGCAGTGAAGATCTTCACTGCTGCTTCTAGGAGTCTGAAAACTACAACTCCCAGCATGCCTAGACAGCCTTTGGCTGTCTGGGCATGCTGGGAGTTGTAGTTTTGCAACATCTGGAGGGCCCCAGTTTGGAGACCATTGTATAATGGTCTCCAATCTGTGCTCTTCCAGCTGTTGCAAAACTACAACTCCCAGCATGCACTGACTGTCCAGGCATGCTGGGAGTTTTAGTTCAGCAACATCTGGCTCTTCAGATGTTGCCGAACTACATCTCCCAGCATGCCCTTCAGCTGTCTGGGCATGCTGGGAGTTGTAGTTTTGCAAAAACTGGAGACACACTGGTTGGGAAACATTGTTTCTAACTCAGTGTTTCCTAACCTGTGTGCCTCCAGCTGTTGCAAAACTATAACTCCCAGCATGCACTAACAGACCATGCATGCTGGGAGTTGTGGTTTTGCAACAGCTGGTGCACCCCCCCCCCCCCCCCTGTGAATGTACAGGGTACATTCACATGGGCGAGGCTTTTACAGTGGGTTTCTCGCATCTTGAGATCCAGCAAATTTTGCGCCGGGAAACTCGCTGTAATCCCCCGCCCATGTGACTGTACCCTAAAAACACTACACTACACAAACACAAAATAAAATAAAAAGTTAAAAACACTACATATACACATACCCCTACACAGCCCCCCTCCCCCAATAAGAACGTCCGGTACACCACTGTATCCAAAGCAGAGCCTCCAGCTGTTGAAAAACAACAACTCCCAGTATTGTCGGACAGCCGTTGACTGTCCACGCATGCTGGGAGTTTTGCAACAGCTGGAGGCACCCTGTTTGGGAATCACTGGCGTAGAATACCCCTATGTCCACCCCTATGCAAATCCCTAATTTAGGCCTCAAATGCGCACGGCGCTCTCACTTTGGAGCCCTGTCGTATTTCAAGGCAACAGTTTAGGGCGACATATGGGGTATCGCCGTACTCTGGAGAAATTGCGTTACAAGGTTTGGGGGGCTTTTTCTTCTTTAACCCTTCATGAAAAGGAAATGTTGGGGTCTACACCAGAATGTTAGTGTAAAAAAATTTAATTTTTTACACTAACATGCTGATGTTGCCCTATACTTTACATTTTCACAAGAGGTAAAAGGGAAAAAAGCCCCCCAAAATTTGTAATGCAATTTCTCCCGACTACAGAGATATCCCATATGTGAGCGCAAAGTGCTCTGGGGGCGCACAACAAGGCCCAGAAGGGAGAGTGCACCATGTACATTTGAGGTGATTTGCACAGGGGTGGCTGATTGTTACAGCGGTTTTGACAAACGCAAAAAAAACAAAACCCCACATGTGACCCCATTTCGGAAACGACACCCCTCACGGAATGTAATGAGGGGTGCAGTGAGAATTTACCCCCCACAGGTGTCTGACGGATCTTTGGAACAGTGGTCCGTGAAAATGAAAACTTGTACAGCCCACTGTTCCAAAGATCTGTCAGACACCAGTGGGGGGCAAATGCTCACTGTACCCCTTGTTATGTTCCTCAAGGGGTCTCGTTTCCAAAATGGTATGCCATGTGTTTTTTTTTTGCTGTTCTGGCACCAGAGGGGCTTCCTAAATGCGATATGCCCCCCGAGCAAAATTTGCTCTCAAAAAGCCAAATATGACTCCTCTTCTGAGCATTGTAGTTCGCCCATAGTGCACTTCAGGTCAACTTATGGGGTACCTCCATACTCAGAAGAGAAGGGGTTACAAATATTGGGGGGTATTTCCTGCTATTAACCCTTGCAAAATGTGAAATTTGGGGGGAAACACATTTTAGTGGAAATTTTTTTTACATATGCAAAAGTCGTGAAACACCTGTGGGGTAATAAAGCTTACTTTATTCCTTATTACATTCCTCAAGGGGTCTAGTTTCCAAAATGGTATGCCATGTGTTTTTTTTTGCTGTTCTGGCACCATAGGGGCTTCCTAAATGCGACATGCCCCCCGAGCAAAATTTGCTCTCAAAAAGCCAAATATGACTCCTTCTCTTCTGAGCATTGTAGTTCGCCCATAGTGCACTTCAGGTCAACTTATGGGATACCTCCATACTCAGAAGAGAAGGGGTTACAAATATTGGGGGGTATTTCCTGCTATTAACCCTTGGAAATATGTGAAATTTGGGGGGAAACACATATTTTAGTGAAAAAAAATAATTTTTTTTTTACATATGCAAAAGTCGTGAAACACCTGTGGGGTATTAAGGCTCACCTTATTCCTTGTTATGTTCCTCAAGGGGTCTAGTTTCCAAAATGGTATGCCATGTGAGGGTTTTTTGCTGTTCTGGCACCATAGGGGCTTCCTAAATGCAACATGCCCCCCAAAAACCATTTCAGAAAAACGTACTCTCCAAAATTCCCTTATCGCTCTTTCCCTTCTGAGCCCTCTACTGCGCCCGCTGAACACTTTACATAGACATATGAGGTATGTGCTTACTCGAGAGAAATCCGGCTACAAATATAAGTATACATTTTCTCCTTTTACCCCTTGTAGAAATTCAAAAATTGGGTCTACAAGAACATGCGAGTGTAAAAAATGAAGATTGTGAATTTTCTCCTTCACTTTGCTTCTATTCCTGTGAAACACCTAAAGGGTTAAAATGATGACTGAATGTCATTTTGAATACTTTGGGGGGTGCAGTTTTTATAATGGGGTCTTTTGTGGGGTATTTCTAATATGAAGACCCTTCAAATCCACTTCAAACCTGAACTGGTCCCTGAAAAATAGTGAGTTTGAAAATTTTGTGAAAAATTGGAAAATTGCTGCTGAACTTTGAAGCCCTCTGGTGTCTTCCAAAAGTAAAAACTCGTCACTGTTATGATGCAGACATAAAGTAGACATATTGTATATGTGAATAAATTTTTTTTTTATTTGTAATATACATTTTCCTTACAAGCAGAGAGCTTCAAAGTTAGAAAAATGCAAAATTTTCAAATTTTTCATCAAATTTTAGGATTTTTCACAAGGAAAGGATGCAAGTTACCACAAAAATTTACCACCATGTTAAAGTAGAATATGTCACGAAAAAACAATCTCGGAATCAGAATGATAACTAAAAGCATTCCAGAGTTATTAATGTTTAAAGTGACAGTGGTCAGATGTGCAAAAAACGCTCTGGTCCTTAAGGCCAAAATGGACTTGGTCCTGAAGGGGTTAAGGCCAAAATGGGCTTTGTCCTTAAGGGGTTAATGCCATTATTTAGCATGTGCTATAAATATATAACATCATTATTATTTTTATTTTAGTATTCTTTAACTTTATATGTTACTAAATCTTCTACGATTGGACACATTTGTATGTTTTACTTACAATAGCACAGTGCTCATTTGCCCCTGGATATTACCTAGATAGCACAATATTTTCATGAATCTTTGTTATGTATATAGTACCAGAAACACTTATGGAGTGGGTGCATAATAAATGTAACTATAAATTTTGCACTTTGAAAGTATTTACTAGAGATGAGCGAACTTACAGTAAATTCGATTCGTCACAAACTTCTCGGCCGTTGATGATTATCCTGCATAAATTAGTTCAGCTTTCAGGTGCTCCGGTGGGCTGGAAAAGGTGGATACAGTCCTAGGAGACTCTTTCCTAGGACTGTATCCACCTTTTCCAGCCCACCGGAGCACCTGAAAGCTGAACTCATTTATGCAGGATAAGTAATCAACTGCCGAGCCGAGAAGTTTGTGACGAATCGAATTTACTGTAAGTTCGCTCATCTCTAGTATTTACCTGTGTGTATGTCCAAACAGCACATATTTGAAAGGTGTGTCAGGCCTTTTTCTCTGGGATTGTTAAACCCACGCATATTGTATAAACAAACTACCGTATATGCCGGCGTATAAGACGACCCCCAACTTTTACAGTTAAAATAGAGAGTTTGGGATATTCTCACCATATAAGACTACCCCTCCTACCGCGATGTACGGTACCTTATATTTCCCCCCACATTAGGTAGGCAGTATAGTTCCCCCCACATTAGGTAGGCAGTATAGTTCCCCCCACATTAGGTTGGCAGTATAGTTCCTCCCACATTAGGTCGCCAGGTCCGCCACATTAGGTCGCCAGCTCCCCCCCACATTAGTTCGCCAGCTCCCCCCCACATTAGGTCGCCAGCTCCCCCCCACATTAGGTCGCCAGCTCCCCCCCACATTAGGTCGGCAGCTCCCCCCCCACATTAGGTCGGCAGCTCCCCCACATTAGGTCAGCATTTCGCCCACAATAGTAGGCAGCTTCCCCCACATTTGTAGGCAGCTTCCCCCACATTTGTAGGCAGCTTCCCCCACATTTGTAGGCAGCTTTCCCCCACATTTGTAGCCAGCTCCCCCCACATTTGTAGCCAGCTCCCCCCACATTTGTAGCCAGCTCCCCCCACATTTGTAGCCAGCTCCCCCCACATTTGTAGCCAGCTCCCCCCACATTTGTAGCCAGCTCCCCCCACATTTGTAGCCAGCTCCCCCCACATTTGTAGCCAGCTCCCCCCACATTTGTAGCCAGCTCCCCCCACATTTGTAGCCAGCTCCCCCCCACATTTGTAGCCAGCTCCCCCCACATTAGGTCAGCAGCTCCCCCCAACAGACATACAGCTTCCAGCCATATACAGTGTATGGCTGGAGGCTGTATGTCTGTACTGCCCCCCACAGTGTTCTGATCACCGCTCCTCCGGCCCGGGTCACCATCTACTGCTATGGCCTATGGACCATAGCAGTAGGTGCCGGGACCGGGGAGTGGTGACCGGATCACTTAAGATAGCACGGCCGGTCATTCACCAGGCACCAGTCGGCGCGCGTCCTCCTGGTCCTGCGCTCCTCTGCCTTCATGGTTGTATGCACAGGAAGTCACTGATGTCCAGTGCGTACAACCATAGAGACGGAGGACCGGACCGCAGGAGGACCGAAGGAGGATCGCAGGAGGACGCCGGGGAATGGTAAGAGACCAGCTGACATCCTTATGTCCCGAAAAGATTTTTCAGGACACAGAGATGTCCGGCATAGGAATACCTATGATTATCTGCCCAGGCCGGCTCCCGTGTGTTGCTGCAGACGGGGGCCAGCCAGAGCAGGTAAAAACGAATACTTTATACTAAAAACCAGGGTGCCTCCAACTGTTGTAAAACTACACCTCCCAGCATAGCCGGACAGCCTTTGCCATGCTGGGAGTTGTAGTTTCACAACAGCTGGAGGCCCCCTGGTTTTTAGTATACAGTATTAGTTTTTACTTGCTCTGGCCAGCCCCCGCCTGCAGCCACACACGGGAGCCGGCCCAGTATTTACTATGTGTTCATACATGTCCTATTATTACTGTCACTAATAATAAATGGAATTATTTATGTATAATTATATATCATCATCAATATAGAAACCAAGGTGCTGTAGTTTCCAGCTATCCCTTATAGCCCTCAGCGTCTCGGACCGAAGCAGACCAAATCCTGACAATATGAAAAGACGAGATGGTCCAGCGCTTTTAAGTCGGTAAATAATGAGGAATTTATTTAGCATATAACATAGGTACAGACCAGGTGACGTGTTTCGGCTGCTAGTTCACAGCCTTAGTCATGCAAAGGATAAAAAACACTGAGGTTGTTTAAATAGGGAAGGAAGGGGAGGAGTCATTAAGGTGAGATAAAACACCTGTAATGAATATCCACAACTAACCCACCTTCCTTTCTCCTGTGACAGAAGAAAGAAAAAAAAAAAATGGAGATATGAGACAAAATTCACACAGGAGTTTGGAAAAGAAAAAAAACCTGTAGTTTTAGCACATTGCCAATTTTTATGCGTTTTTTCCTTTTCCAACCTCCTGTTTGAATTTTGTCTTATATTTCCATTAGTTTTTAATTTTTCTTCTGTCACAGGAGAAAGGAAGGTGGAGTAGTAGTATTTGCTAAATAAATTCCTCATTATTTACCGACTTAAAAGCGCTGGACCATCTCGCTGGACCATCTCTTTTCATATCACCATCAATATAGTATTTTCTTATAGTTTATATGTTAGTAATATTTGTATCATTGTATATATTTTTCCCTTACATTTGGAACAATACCTGGTTGCAATGTATATTATTGGGGATAATAGTTTCCTGAATCTTTGTCATGTATACAGTACCTAAAGCACTTCTAGAACGGTGTAAAATAACTAACTAACTAAGTTGTGCACTTTGAGAAAGAAAACAAAACATTGGCTAATCCCTCAACACTGATGTTAAAATTGAGACATTCGCCAGTGTATCCTTATATTAAGGACACACCAGAGCCCGCACACCAACGCCAAGGTTTCTCAGATGGCACGGGACCTAACGCTAACCTACCTGTGTGTGAAAAGTAAAAACCAGGGGCCAGTGGGCAATTACAGCAGCACTAGGCCGACATGCAGCCTGCTCCCAGTTCCCTCCAGCGTGACTGAGCACACATACAATGGGAGGAGGGAGAGAGGCTACAAGCCCCACCCAAGACTTCAACGTAGAGACACAATATTAAGCAGTGTTATTAATATGTTTGATGGGACATATTAGGCAGTGGTATTAATGTTATGCAATGTACAATACTATAAATTACCTGTTTTAGATCCCACACTAAAATAATTCAAGATTCCTTACATAGAGGCGTCTCTATTCATTGATATAGCCCCTACATACACATCTAAGTTACTTTTAGGGGTGTCTAATGTGAGAAATAGGGGGCTTGACTGTTGAAAAAGCTTTGTTTATACATTTGTTCTGGGATATGTCTATGTACGCTGCTTTTGCAATGTTTTTAAGGGTGTAATAGAAAAACCTGCCTGTACCTCATTTTCACTACTCTGTAGAATGTGTGGATTCTGTACAGAAAAAAATTGCTTCTGCTGGAAAACTATTTATACAGCTTGATTTGGCTATATTTCTTTTCCTTAAAATTGGAACAATACCTGGTTGCAATGTTGCAATATTGGGGATAATATGTTACTAAATCTTTGTCATGTATACAGTACTTAAAGCACTTATAGAGCGGTGTAAAATAACTTACTGTAAGTTCTGAACTTTGAGAATATCATAAATTTACAAAGAAAGAAAACAAAACCCAGAATGATCCAAAAGGGAAACATAGTAACAATTTGTAAGGTTGAAAAAAGACAAGAGGCCGTCGAATTCAACTTAAAGACACAATGTTCAGCAGTGTTATTAATTTATTATGGCTGATGGGGCATAATATTAGGCCTTGGTATTAAAATTATAGCTGCTGGGACACAATATTAGGCAGTGTTGTTAATTTTTGGGTCATGGAATGCTATATTAGAAGGCGGTATTCCTATTATGGCTGATGAAACATATTAGGCGGTGGTATTCATGTTATAACTGATGGGGCACAATATTAGGTGTGGTATTAATGTTATGGGTCATGGTACGCTATATAAGAAGGCGGTATTAAAGTTATGCAATGTATGATACTATAAATGATCTGTTTTAGATCCCACACTAAGATAATTATAGATCCCTTACGTAGAGGCGTCTCTATTCATTGATATAGCACCGACATTAACAGCTATGTTACTTTTATGAGTGTCTAATATGAGAAATAGGGGGATTGCCTGTTGGAAAAAACTTTATTTATACATCTGTTCGTGGATACGGATATGTATGCTGCTTTTGCAATGCTTTTAAGGGTGTAATAAAAAAAAAACTGCCTGTACCCCCATTTCACTACTCTGTGGAATGTGTGGCTTCTGTACAGCAAAAAATGTGCTTCTGCTGGAAAACTTTTTATACAGCTTGGTTTGGATATATTTATTTTCCTTACATTTGGAACAATACCTGGTTACGATATATATTATTGGGGGTAATATTTTTATGAATCTTTGCCATTTATACAGTATCAAAAGCGCTTATAGAGCGGTGTAACTGTAAGTTGTGAACTTTGAGATTATCATGGTTTACAAAGAAAGAAAGGCAAAACACAGGACACTCCAAAGGGAAAAAAAGTAACAGTTTGTAAGGTTGAAAAAAAGACAAGAGGCCGTCGAGTTCAACCTAGAGACACAATGTTAGTTTTGATATTAATATTATAGCTCATGGGACACAATATTAGGAGCTGGTACCGTATTTATCGGCGTATAACACGCACTTTTTAGGCTAAAATTTTTAGCCTAAAGTCTATGTGCGTGTTATACCCCGATACACCCCCAGGAAAGGCAGGGGGAGAGAGGCCGTCGCTGCCCGCTTCTCTCCCCCTGCCTTTCCTGGGGTCTAGAGCGCTGCTGTCGGCCCTTTTCACCCCCTGGTTATCGGCGCCGCTGCCCGTTCTGTCCCCCTGACTATCGGTGCCGGCGCCGATAGCCAGGGAGAGAGAAGCGGCGCCGACAGCCAGGGGGAGAGAAGGGGCAGCGGCACCCATTGCCGGCGCCGCTGCCCCGTTGCCTCCCCCCATCCCCGGTGGCATAATTACCTGAATCGGGTCTGCGCTGCTCCAGGCCTCCGTCGTGCGTCCCCGGCGTCATTGCTATGCGCTGAACGGCGCGGCGCATGACGTCAGAGCGCCGCGCCGTGCATAGCAACGACGCTGGGGACGCACGACGGAGGCCTGGAGCAGCGCGGACCCGACTCAGGTAATTATGCCACCGGGGATGGGGGGAGGCAACGGGGCAGCGGCGCCGGCAATGGGTGCCGCTGCCCCTTCTCTCCCCCTGGCTGTCGGCGCCGCTTCTCTCCCCCTGGCTATCGGCGCCGGCACCGATAGTCAGGGGGACGGAACGGGCAGCGGCGCCAATAACCAGGGGTTGAAAAGGGCCGACAGCAGCGCTCTAGACCCCAGGAAAGGCAGGGGGAGAGAAGCGGGCAGCGACGGCCTCTCTCCCCCTGCCTTTCCTGGGGGTATATCGGGGTATACACGCGCACACACGCACCCTCATTTTATCATGGATATTTGGGTAAAAAACTTTTTTTACCCAAATATCCTTGGTAAAATGAGGGTGCGTGTTATAGGCCGGTGCGTGGTATACCCCGATAAATACGGTAATTATGTTAGGGCTGATGGGTCATAATATTAAGAGGTCGCATTAATATTATAGCTGCTGAAACATATTAGGCGGTTGTATTCATGTTATGCATAATGGGGCACAATATTAGGTGTGGTATTAATGTTATTGGTGACGGGTCACAATATTAAGAGGTAGTATTACTTTATTCCCATAAATGGTATGTAACTTTACAAATGTACAAAAGAAAACATCTTATTCTATGAAATGTGTTTGATATATTTATCAAAACTATATAAAAGACACATAGCAACAGTTTTTAAAGGGGTTCTCCACTGCCCTGCCTTCCGGAGCTCCGCTCGCAGCGTCCGGAAGTTTATTATTCCGAACGTTGTGTGCGGGCTTCCGCGTTCAAGGCCACCCCCTTGTGACGTCACGCCCGCCCCCTCAACGAAAGACTATGGGAAGGGGGCGCGACTGCTGTCACGCCCCCTTTCCTATAAACTTTTGTTGAGGGGGCGGGCCTCGAACACGTAAGCCAGCACACAGCGTTCAGAGTAATAAACTTCCGGACGCTGCGAGCGGAGCTCCGAAAGGCAGGGCAATGGAGAACCCTTTTAACCCCTTAACCTCTTCAGGACCCATGACGTATGCATACGTCTTCACACCCTGGGTCTTAAGGACCCATGACGTATGCATACGTCATGGCGTTTTCCGGTCTCTGCCGCTCGCCGGGCAGAGATCGGAACTGGATGCCTGCTGAAATCCTTCAGCAGGCATCCAGGGCAAACGCCGAGGGGGGCCATGCCCTTGCGATCTGCGGCGATACCGGGCTGATCGGGTCTCTGGGACCCGACCGCCCGGTAATTTCGCATGATCCCGGCTGTCGCAGACAGCCAGGACCATGCTAAAGCATAGGAGCGAGGTGGCGAGCCTGCCACCTCCTCCGATCCCCCTGCGATCTGTCGGTTAGTTAACCGACCAATCGCAGGAGGGGGGGCGGTTACTTCCTCCCGTCCTGCCCGGCCCCTGAAAGTCCGGAGAGGACGGGAGGAAGACCGGAAGACGCGGCGGGGGACGGGGGAGTGCTGGGGACCGGCCCCGGTACTTACCTCGTCCCTGAAGACCCAGATCCCGGCGAGGAAGATGGCGGCGGCGGCGACAGGTGAGTAGATCTTCAGCCGCGGTCGGGCCCTTTACAGCAATGCACGTCGCCGTAAAGCGACATGCATTGCTGTAATAGGACCCTGTAAACTACAACTCCCAGCATGCCCAGACAGCCCTTGGCGTCTGGGCATGCTGGGAGTTGCAGTTTTGCAACATCTGGAGGTACACAGTTTGGAGACCACTGTGCCCTTCCAGATGTTGCAAAACTACACATCCTCAGCATGCCCTTACTGTCCAGGCATGCTGGGAGTTGTAGTTCTGTAATGTTGCAGAACTACAACTCCCAGCATGCCTGGACAGTTTTGGCATACTGGGAGTTGTAGTTTTGCAACATCTGGAAGGGCACAGATTGGGAACCACTGTATTAGTGGTCTGCAAACTGTAGTCCTCCAGATGTTGCAAAACTACAACTCCAAGCATGCTGGGAGTTGTAGTTCGGCAACATCTGGCTCTAAAGATGTTGCCGAACTACTACTCCCAGCATGCCTGAGAATGTTTGGGAGTTGTGGTTTTGCAACAGCTGGAGGCACACTGGTTGGGAAACATTGTTTCCTAACTCAGTGTTTCCCAACCCGTGTGCCTCCAGCTGTTGCAAAACCACAACTCCCAAACATTCTCAGGCATGCTGGGAGTAGTAGTTTTGCAACAGCTGGAGGTCCCCCCCCCCTGTGAATGTACAGGGTACATTCACATGGGCAGGGGGCTTACAGTGAGTATCGGGCTGCAAGTTTGCGATGCAGCAAATTTTGCGCGGCAGCTCAAACTCGCTGTAATCCCCCGCCCGTGTGACTGTACCCTAAAAACACTACACTACACTAACACAAAAAAAAATAAAAAGTAAAAAAACACTACATATACACATACCCCTACACAGCCCCCCTCCCCTCCCCAATAAAAATGAAAAACGTCTGGTACGCCACTCTTTCCAAAATGGAGCCTCCAGCTGTTGCAAAACAACAACTCCCAGTATTGCCAGACAGCCGTTGACTGTCCAGGCATGCTGGGAGTTTTGCAACAGCTGGAGGCACCCTGTTTGGGAATCACTGGCGTAGAATACCCCTATGTCCACCCCTATGCAAATCCCTAATTCAGGCCTCAAATGCGCATGGCGCTCTCTCACTTTGGAGCCCTGTCGTATTTCAAGGCAACAGTTTAGGGTCACATATGGGGTATCGCCGTACTCGAGAGAAATTGACTAACAAATCTTGGGGGTCTTTTTCTCCTTTCACCCCTTATGAAAAGGTGAAGTTGGGGTCTACACCAGCATGTTAGTGTAAAAAAATAAACTTTTTACACTAACATGCTGGTGTTGCCCTATACTTTTCATTTTGACAAGAGGTAAAGGGGAAAAAAGCCCCACAAAATTTGTAACGCAATTTCTCCCGAGTACGGAGATACCCCATATGTGGGCGCAAAGTGCTCTGGGGGCGCACAACAAGGCCCAGAAGGGAGAGTGCACCATGTACATTTGAGGTGATTTGCACAGGGGTGGCTGATTGTTACAGCGGTTTTGACAAACGCAAAAAAAACAAAACCCCACATGTGACCCCATTTCGGAAACTAGACCCCTCATGGAATGTAATGAGGGGTGCAGTGAGAATTTACACCCCACTGGTGTCTGACAGATCTTTGGAACAGTGGGCTGTGCAAAATAAAAATGTTGTACAGCCCACTGTTCCAAAGATTTGACAGACACCAGTGGGGGGTAAATGCTCATTTTATGCCTTGTTACGTTCCTCAAGGGGTCTAGTTTCCAAAATGGTATGCCATGTGGGGGTTATTTTGCTGTCCTGGCACCATATGGGCTTCCTAAATGCGACATGCCCCCCAAGCAAAATTTGCTCTCAAAAAGCCAAATATGACTCCTTCTCTTCTGAGCATTGTAGTTCGCCCGTAGTGCACTTCAGGTCAACTTATGGGGTACCTCCATACTCAGAAGAGATGTGGTTACAAATTTTGGGGGGTATTTTCTGCTATTAACCCTTGTAAAAATGTGAAATTTGGGGGGAAACACACATTTTTGTGATTTTTTTTATTTTTTTTTTACGTATGCAAAAGTCGTGAAACCCCTGTGGGGTATTAAGGCTCACTTTATTTCTTGTTACGTTCCACAAGGGGTCTAGTTTCCAAAATGGTATGCCATGTGGGTTTTTTTTTGCTGTCCTGGCACCATAGGGGCTTCCTAAATGCGACATGCCCCCGAGCAAAATTTGCTCTCAAAAAGCCAAATATGACTCCTTCTCTTCTGAGCATTGTAGTTCACCCATAGTACACCTCAGGTCAACTTATGGGGTACCTTCATACTCAGAAGAGATGGGGTTACAATGTTTGGGGGGTATTTTCTGATATTAACCCTTGCAAAAATGTGAAATTTGGGGGGAAACACACATTTTAGTGAAATTTTATTTTTATTTTTTTACATATGCAAAAGTCATGAAACCCCTGTGGGGTATTAAGGCTCACTTTATTCCTTGTTACGTACCTCAAGGGGTCTAGTTTCCAAAATGGTATGCCATGTGGGGGATTTTTGCTGTTCTGGCACCATAGGGGCTTCCTAAATGCAACATGCCTCCCAAAAACCATTTCAAAAAAACGTACTCTCCAAAATCCCCTTGTCGCTCCTTCGCTTCTGAGCCCTCTACTGTGCCCGCCGAACACTTTACATAGACATATGAGGTATGTGCTTACTCGAGAGAAATTGGGCTACAAATATAAGTATACATTTTCTCCTTTTTCCCCTTGTAAAAATTCAAAAATTGGGTCTACAAGAACATGCGAGTGTAAAAAATGGAGATTGTGAATTTTCTCCTTCACTTTGCTGTTATTCCTGTGAAACACCTAAAGGGTTAAAACGCGGACTGAATGTCATTTTGAATACTCTGGGGGGTGCAGTTTTTATAATGGGGTAATTTGTGGGGTATTTCTAATATGAAGACCCTTCAAATCCACTTCAAACCTGAACTGGTCCATGAAAAATTGTGAGTTTGGAAATTTTGTGAAAAATTGGAAAATTGCTGCTGAACTTTAAAGCCCTCTGGTGTCTTCCAAAAGTAAAAACTTGTCAATTTTATGATGCAAACATAAAGTAGACATATTGTATATGTGAATAAAAAAAAAAATTATTTGGAATATCCATTTTCCTTACAAGCAGAGAGCTTCAAAGTTAAAAAAATGCAAAATTTTCAAATTTTTCATAAAATGTTGGGATTTTTCACCAAGAAAGGATGCAAGTTACCACAAAATTTTACCACTATGTTAAAGTAGAATATGTCACGAAAAAACAATCTCGGAATCAGAATGATAACTAAAAGCATTCCAGAGTTATTAATGTTTAAAGTGACAGTGGTCAGAATTGCAAAAAATGGCCGGGTCCTGAGGTGTAAAATGGCTGGGTCCTTAAGGGGTTAAGGACCTGCGCTTTTTCAGTTTTTTTCTTTTTCAATTTTTCCTCCTCAACTTTAACAAATCATAACTCTTTAAAATTTTTACCTAAAATTCTATATGATGGCTTATTTTTTGCGTCACCAATTCTACTTTGTAATGACAGTCATTTTACCCAAAAATCTACGGTGAAACGGGAAAAAAAATCAATGTGCGACAAAATTGATGAAAAAACACTATTTTGTAAGTTTTGGGGGCTTCCGTTTTTACGCAGTACATTCTTTGGAAAAATGATACCTTATCTTTATTCTGTAGGTCCATATGGTTAAAATGATACCCTAATTGTATAGGTTTGAGTTTGTATCACTTCAGAAAAAAATCATGAATACATGCAGGAAAACGTATACGTTTAAAATGGTCATCTTCTGACCCCTATAAAACTTTTTTATTTTTCTGTTTTCAGGGCGCTATGAGGGCTCATTTTTTGCGCCGTGATCTGAAGTTTTTAGCGGTACCATTTTTGTTCTGATCAGACTTTTTGATCACTTTTTTGTGGTACAAAAAGTGATCAAAAATGAACTATTTTGGATTTTGGAATTTTTTGCGCGTACGCCATTGAACGTGCGGTTTAAAAAGCGGTATATTTTTATAATTCGGACATTTCCGCACGCGGCGATACCACATATGTTTATTTTTATTCACACTTTTTTTTTATTCTTGGAAATGCCGGGTGATTCAAACTTTTATTAGGGGAAGGGATAATTGAAAGGGTTAATGATTTTTTTTTTACACTTTTCTTATGCAATATTATAGCTCCTATAGGGGGCTCTAACATTGCATTAACTGATCTTTTACACTGATTGATCCATCTCCATAGGAATGGATCAATCAGTGTTTTCGGTGATTGGATGCTCAAGCCTGGATCTCAGGCTTGAAGCATTCATTCGGAGATCGGACAGCGCAGGAGAAGGTAAGAAGACCGCCTCCTGTGCTACAGCTGTTCGGGATGCCGCGATTATACCGCGGCGATCCCGAACAGCTCCCTGAGCTAGCCGGGCACTTTTACTTTCGTTTTTAGGGTTAATTGCGCGCGGCACCGCGATCAGTGCCGCACGCTATTAGAGGCGGGTCCCGGCTTCACTATGACGCCGGACCCGCCGCGATATGATGCGGGGTCACCGTGTGACCCCGCGTTATATCGCAGGACCGGGACCCAGGACGTACCCATACGTCCTGGGTCCTTTAAAGGTTAAGGTTGACAAAAGACTTCAAACAAGAGGCACAATATTAGGCAGTGGTTTTAATATTATGGTTGATGGGACATAATATCAGGCCATGGTATTAATTTTATAGCTGCTGGGACACAATATTAGGCAGTGTTATACATTTTATGGGTCATGGAATGCTATATTAGAAGGCAATATTAATATTATGGCTGCTGAAACATATTAGCCAGTAGTATTCATGTTTTGACTGATGGGGCACAAGAATAGTTGTGGTATTAATTTTAAGGGTCATGGACCGCTATATTCGAAGGCGGTGTTATTATGGCTGCTGAAACATATAAGCCGGTGGTATTCATGTTATGACTGATGGGGCACAATATTAGGTGTGTTATTAATTTTATGGGTCATGGAACGCTATATTAGAAGGTGGTATTAACCTGTTAAGGACCAAGGACGTAAATGTACTCCCATGGAAATTATGGTCCCCGCCACGCGCCGGGAGGGGACCGGACAGGGATGACTACTGTTATCGATCAGCAGGCACCCCACGCTTAATGCCCAGGGGGGTCATCAGACCCCCCATGTCGGCAATTGGCGCAAATCGCAAGTGAATTCACACTCACAATTTTCGGCTATTCCGGGTCATACGGGTCTATGGTGACCCGGAAAATAAGGGTGGATTGTGGTTGTCCAAGACACCCACAATCCCCCTGAAGGAATAGAAGTGAAGTGGCAAGGGTGCCACCCCTCCTATCCCTGCTATTGGGCGTCTAGAAGCGACGTCCAATAGCAGATCAGGGCAGGGGGTTTAACTTTCATTTTCCCCGTTCTGCCCACCCACAATAGGCGTAAAATGCTCTGCGGGCACATAACAAGGCTCAGAAGTGAGAGCGCACTATGTACATTTGAGGCCTAAATTGGTGATTTGCACAGGGGTAGCTCATTTTACAGCGGTTCTGACATAAACGCAAAAAAATAAATACCCACATTTGACCCCATTTTGGAAACCACACCCCTTACGGAATGTAACAAGAGGTATAGTGAACTTTAACACCCCACAAGTGTTTCACGAATTTTCATTCAATTTGGATGGGAAAATAAAATGTAAAAAAAAAAATTCACTAAAACGCTGGTGTTACCCTAAATTTTTCATTTTCACAAGGGAAAATAGGAAAAAAGCCCCACAAAATTTGTAACCCCATTTCTTCAGAGTAAGAAAATACCACATATGTGGATTTAAAGTGCTCTGCGGGCGAACTACAATGCTCAGTTGAGGAGCGCCATTGGGATTTTGAAGAGAAAATTTGTCCGGAATTGAAGGCCACGTGTGTTTACAAAGCCCCCATAGTGTCAGAACAATAAATCCCTCCCATATGTGACCTCATTTTGGAAACTACACCCCTCATGTAATGTAATAAGGGGTACAGTGAGCATTTACACCCCACAGATTTTTTGCAATAGTAGTACGTGTAAATGAAACATGTAATTTTTCATTTGCTCAGCCCACTGTTCCAAAGATCTGTCAGATGCCAGTGGAGTGTAAATACTCACTGCACCCCTTAATAAATTCTGTGAGGGGTGTAGTTTCCAAAATGGGGTCAACATGTGGTGGGGTTAACTGTTCTGGCACCACTGGGGCTTTGTAAATGCACTTGGCCCCTGACTTCCATTCCAAACAAATGTCCTTTCCAAAAGCTCAATGGCGCTCCTCCTCTTCTGAGCATTGTAGTGTGCCAGCAGAGCGCTTGATGTCCACACATGGGGTATTTCCATACTCAGAAGAAATGGGGTTACAAATTTTGGGGGTAATTTTCTCCTATTACCCCTTGTAAAAAATTTTAATTTGGGGAAAAACCAGCATTTTTGTGAAAAAATTTTTTTTTTTCATTTACACATACAAATTTAACAAAAAGTCGTGAAATACCAGTGAGGTGTTAAGACTCACTGTACCCCTTGTTACGTTCCTTGAGGGGTGTATTTTCCAAAATAGTATATCATGTGTTTTTTTTTCTGTTCTGGCACCGTAGGGGCTTCCTAAAGGCGACATGCCCCCCAAAAACCATTTCAGCAAAATTTGCTTTCAGAAAGCCAAATGTGACTCCTCTTCTGAGCATTGTAGTTCGTCCGCAGAGCATTTTACGTCCTAACATGGGTTATTTCCATACTCAGAAGAGATGGGGTTACAAATTTTGGGGGGCATTTTCTCCCATTACCCTTTATAAAAATGGTAAATTTGGGGAAAAACTGCACTTTAGTGAAAACTTTTTTTTTTTCATTTACACATCTCACTTTAACAAAAAGTCATCAAACACCTGTGGGGTGTTAAGGCTCACTCGGCCCCTTGTTACGTGCCTTGAGGGGTGTAGTTTCCAAAATAGTATGCCATATGGGGGTTTTCTGCTGTTTTGGCACCATAGGGGCTTCCTAAATGTGACATGCCCCCCAAAAACCATTTCAGAAAAACTCACTCTCCAAAAGCCCTCTACAGTGCCCGATGAACACTTGACATACACATATTAGGTATTTCCTTACTCTAGAGAAATTGGGTAACAAATTTTTAGAGGATTTGTCCTTAGCCTTTTGTAAAATGCTAAATTTAAAATTTTTTCATCAAATTTTGGAATTTCACACCAAGAAATGATGCAAGCATCGAAAAAAAGTAGACTGTGTCACGAAAAAAAAAACAATATCTGAATCAGAATGAAAGGTAAAAGCATCCCAGAGTTATTAATGCTTAAAGTGCCAGTGGTCAGATGTGCAAAAAACGCTCTGGTCCTACAGTGAAAATTGGCCTGGTCCTTAAGGGGTTAATATTATGCAATGCACAATACTATAAATCATCTGTTTTAGATGACACACTAAAATAATTCAAGATCCCTTACTTAGAGGCATCTCTATTCATTGATATAGCCCCATATGTATAAACCAACTATTCAGCTATAATGATGGATTATCAGATTATATCTACATGTGAATACATGTACATCTGAATATAGCATAAAAAGCCGCTGTTTCTATATAATGTGATATATTTATATAACATTCTGTGCAGCTGTTGAAAACCTGATATATAAATTTGTAGAACATGTGAATATATGTAAATTTTATAAGAGCAGCTGTTTCTATATAATATGAAATAAATACTGTGACGGCTTGTTGTACTACTACTATGATTCCCGTGTGAAAAATGACAGAGCAGCTGCTGTAGAAACATTTAAAAGGGTTATCCACCATAAGGTGATTTTAGTACGTACCTGGAAGACAGTAAAGGACATGCTTAGGAAGGATATGCGCTTGTCTTGGGGCTAAATGGCTATGTCATGAGATTACCATAACACTGTGGCTAGCTTTTTGTGAACTTATTTCCTGTTTGACTTATTTTTTTTTTACTACAAATCCCACAATGCAATTTTCCTCCCTCTCACACATCAGCCACCCCACCCATTGAAACAAAAGACCTGTGGTTTTCAATCAGGGTGCCTACAGCTGTTACATTAGTTGCAGATTGATCCCTCCACCATTGAAGCAGACAGGCTCCCTGTCATCAGCTGACTAGTGAGTCAGGTCTCGGCTGCATTGCAAGCTGGGAAAAATCTGAGACCACAGTCATTTTGTATGCTGGTAAAAATAAATAGTGGGGTGAAAATCACAGAAGAATTGTGAGAAAACAGTCACACACAGGTACAGACACTATATTATGAACTACAGTAACTTCACTATGCCCCTGTAGCATAGTCAAATAAAAAAAAAAATACTGAAATACCCCTTTAAGTCTGCTGCTGGACTTGTTCACATATTACACAGGGGCCCCCCACACTATAGACATTCACATCCAATTAGGAGATTACGTCAGTGACTGTGGGAGAAGGGGGGCAAAGCTATGCAGGGAAAGGGGGCGTTGCATGATGTCACAAAGGGACGTGGCCTATTGAGGCTCTGTTACATAGGGGGTGTGGCACCTGTCACTACTTCCGGTGGGCAGCTTGACGACAAGTATCCCCCCATCACTACTTACACAGATATACACCTGGCAAACATGTCTACAATAAGTCTACAATAGGAAGCTAGAACTTACTCTTATCTGTACCCCACCATTTTTACACCATGGGTCATACACAAGCTAAACTCAGATTCCAGGTATTAGAAAAAATACTCATAAACAGGGTTAAACAGCTCAAAATCAGTAAGTGTTTTGGATTTATAGGATGAAAACTCTGGAACCATGTAGTTTGAATAGGAGGTATGAGTTTACAAATATGTGAGGTTTAATTTTTTTCCTTATTTTTCTTTATTCCTTACTCTTTTCCTTTTTTCAGGCCTGCTAACCACAACCGGTCCGTCCGGATCAATGCTGCGGGGGTATTTTCTCCTTTGATCATTATGAATCCTTTCATTATTATTTTTCATACATCTCTCTAAATAAACTTTAACACACCCTTTCCTTTATTTATACATACCCATTTCTGTCCAATTTTCCTACTACTACACTGCATGCTTTCATTTTTTGTTCCACTGTTGCCCTTCTCACTTATACTTCTAACTACTTTTAATATACTGTTCTTTTGTCCGCTATTTTCCGTCATACCTCCTCTTTAACAAATCTATACATTCTTTTAGATCACAATAATTTTTTTCACACAAACTATTTTTATGATTCTTACATAAATATCATCTTATGATAATCTTCACATTCCCTCATTTATTCTTTTTTACAACTCTCCAGCCCCTTCTTTTTCTTATATGCCATTTATTTACATTCTTTCATACATTCTCCCAGTTGCAACTCTCCAGCTCATTCCTTTTTTTTACTGTAATCCTATAGTGCTATGCAGCGTGTCTGCCATGTGACACAACTGGTCACATGAATGTGCCGCTTTGGAGCACACAATGCGTTCCACATGATATATTTACAGTCTTGCAGCTGCAAACTTTACACTTTAGGATAAATGACCTGTGTAATATTTAATGTAACTAGTTATTTATATTTAAGGTTACTTATTATTCTGTATCCTGATACTCAGCCACTACCATTAGCTAATTGTTATTTAGGCAGGTACAGGGCCGGACTGGCCTCCCGGAAAAATTCCCGGTAGGCCGCTCCCCCATGGGCCGTCCGGCAGGGCTGTGTAAATAATATTGCGCCTGTGTAAGAACCAGAGGCCGAGGCAAAAGCTGCTCTGCCTCTGGATTTGATCCATTGCGCTGACCTGGCTCGCTTACACACCTCTGGCTGCCGACCAGAGGCCCCTCTCTCAGATGACAAGCAGTGGGGCTTCTTTACAGATACAGCCACCGCGTAACGACAGGGCCGGCGTCACTACGCAAAATCACCTGCCACTTGCCCGGCTGGGGCGCTGTGTGCTGCGCCGTGCAGCCCTTACTCACAGAGCGGCATGGGGGCACAGCATTTAGTGAGTGTTGGGCTGGCCGGGTGACTGGCGCTGACGGGACCCCTAACCATTTCACCCTTCGATCCTCCCCCCTGTCTGCACGGGCTGTGCTGCAGTGGCACGGGTGGATGCAGGTGAGGAGGCCAGGTGTTAATGTATGATGTGTTTGTATGATTTGTGTGTATGTTTGATGATTGTATGTAAATTGTGTGTATGTATGATGATTGTATGTATGATGTGTGTGTATGTATCTAATAAATGATAGATGTGTGTAAGCTAGATGTATATATGTATGTTTAATGTGTGCGTATATGTATTGTGTGTATGTATTAATGCATGTGTGCGCATGATGCATGTGTGTGTGTGTGTGTATATATAGTATGTATGTATGTATGTAATGTATGATGTGGGGGGTGGCGCTGGGTGTATGTATGATGTGTGTGTGTATATCAATTGTCAGGCTTCCCTCGCAGGCTGCAGTGCCTAACCCCTTCCAGCTACAGGACGCATGCATACGTCCTAGCACCCGACATGTTCGTGCGCTGAGATGTATGCATACGTCCTGTTGATCTCCTGTACTGCCACACGCAGTTTAGGATATCAGCAGTGGGACTCAACTGTCAATCACATCAGGGGCCGCCCCGGTCCCAGCAGCATTAACCCCATAAATGCTGTGATCAATCCTGATCACGGCATCTATGGTGTTGACAGGGGGAGGGTGCTCCTCCTGTTCACCAGCGGTGGCGCCGCAATGCGATCATGGGTCGCCATTGGTTGCTATGGCAGCAGGGACCCAGCTACAAAACCCTGTGAGATAAAGCCAGGGGCTGGATCGGACAGGCTGTATTGTCTGCAGCTCAGCAGGTTATACTGTGCTGCAGTACAAATGTATTGCAGCATAGTATAACCTGTAAAAAGTGAAAAATAAAATAAAAGGTTCTTTAATAAAAGTATGAAGTGTAAAAAAATAAAATAAATGTCCCTTTCCCAATAAAAGCCCTGTATTATCATAAAAAAAAAAAAAAAAAAAAAAAACATCATATACATACTAGGTATTGCCATGTCCATGACATGGCTTATAAAGCTATAATGCTAAATTATCACGCACGGTGAACGCTGTAAAAAAACAACAAAAAAGTGCAAAATGTTTGCCATTTTTGGTGCAAATAGCGGAATAAAAAAGTAGATCAAAAGGTAGCATGTATCGCAAAAATTCTACGAATAAAAAGTACAGCTTTTCCTGCAAAAAATAAGCTCTCACTCAATGGCGTCGGACGAAAAGTAAAAAAGTTACGGCTTTCGGAAAATGATAACACAAAAAAAAAAGAGAGAAAAAATTATTTTGCTCTGAAAAGGAAACAGCAGTATAAAATGGGTATCGCCATAATCGTACCGACCCACAGAATAAATCTAATATCACTTTTACTACACAGTGAACACCATAAAAAAAAAATTATAACCGCCAGAAATTATCCAGTTTTTCACAAAAATTGCTGCACCACTTATTTTAAGTACTGTACAATATGTCATGAAAAAACTATCTCAGAAAAAGCTCCGCTCAGAAAAAGTGTTCTAAAGTTATTACCATTTAAGGAGACATGTCAAATTATATAAAAATAAAAAAAGAGCCTGGTCATTAAAGTGGTACTCCCGTGGAAAACTTTTTTTTTTTTTTTTTTAAATCAACTGGTGCCAGAAAGTTAAACAGATTTGTAAATTATGCCACTCCACAAAAGAAAAACAAAGAAAAATCCGGCACTGTTATAATTCCTTCCATAAATGTGTAATATTAAACCAATGTGTGCTGTTAGCTGAACACTGAAAGTCCATAGATCAAAACGGGTGGTGCGTCACGCTGAGAAAAGACAGGCAAATATCTACACACATAAGAATAAGAAATTGTGGAGCAGCTCACCAGTTCCAAGGGATCAGGTCTGTGACATCGCGGTCAGGCGACATTAGGACGGGGGGCTTAGATGTTACGGGGGGAATCAGACGTCGGGGCCACAGCCGTATCGCACCCTTTGGTGCTTCGTCAGGCCCCTGTGATGTCACAGGGGCCTGACGAAGCACCAAAGGGTGCGATATGGCTGTGGCCCTGACGTTTGATTCCCCCCGTAACATCTCAGCCTCCCTGTCAAGGCCGGATCATCATTGGCACTCATGGACCACCTGCTCCGGGCCCCGTGCCCGCAGGGGGCCCCGTCACATTCGGGACATCCCTGCGGGCTGCTCAGTAGCGGATCGGGGCCCCCGTTAGCCCGGCCGCGGTAACTTTAAAAGAGTGACCATCGGCGGCTCCTGTGGGCCCGCCCCGGACTCCTCCTGCTTTTTCTATATTTCATACTTCCTTACCTGGCCGCACTCGGCAGGCTCAGGTGATGCGTCGGGTCATGTGGGCTGTGACGAGTGACGTCTCCTGCGGCTCCTCTGCACAGCGTCAGGGATGTCACTCATCATTTCCTGCAGGGCACAGTTTTCTTCATTACACCCCAGCACTGCAGGAAATGACGAGTGACGTCCCTGACGCTGTGCAGAGAAGCCGCAGGAGACGTCACTCTCACAGCCCACAAGACCCGACGCATCACCTGAGCCTGCCGAGCGCGGCCAGGTAAGGAAATATGAAAAATAGAAAAAGGAGGAAGAGGGGGAGCAATGATGGGGGGAATGATTGGCAGGGGGGAATGATGAGCGGGGGGGGGGGATGGCGCTGTTGGGTACGGCACAGAGGTATAGTACATGTAGGGGTACTATACCTCTATGCCGTACCCAACAGCGCAGATTAGTATTGCCATGCATCTTTCCCCATGACAGGACAGCTCAGCCACCAGCAGCATAGATACACGCACACATCACTGCTTTGTGTACCACTGGACTAAGCCGGTCACGTGGTACCCACCCCTGTGCGACGCGTCCCTAGCAAGCACACGCTTTGCTGGGGATCGCGATCGCTCACTCAATTACAGCCGGTCACATGTTACCCGCCCCTGTGCGACGCGTCCCTAGGAACCACACGCTCTGCTGGGGATCGCCATCGCTCACTCTGCTACAGTGTCTATTGACAGCACTGTAGCTCACAGCGTGCGCATCTGGAGTCCGGATGTTTACATCTGGACACCGGATGCGGACACTACCTACGGATAATGTACTCATAACACTACATATTCACTTTGTACTTTTTTTTATATATATATATGCAGACTATTAGAAGTCTTGGAAAGAAGCCTTGCACACCATTTATTCATTATGTTTTGTAACCAAACCAATTACCTATTATGCAACATACCTGTTTGTAACCCCTCCCAGTGCCCTTTTGGCGCCCATTTTCTCCTGTATATATACCGGCATGATTGTAACTGTTGACATACTGATCTGTTGACATACTGATCCCCCGAAACGCGTAATCCTCCTGTTTTATTGTTTAATAGTTTATCCAATAAACTGTCCAGTGTTTTGTATTACCTACATCTCTGGCTACAGTTTGTTAACCACACCAGTGGAACTAGCAGCGCCATCCCAAGGTTTCTTTTCGCTTTGCTATTGATTAGTTCTTCTCAGGAGGCGGTTTCACCACACCTGCAACCTAAGGCTTAGCAGCGGTTCCGGACTCTTCCCTAAACCCTGCTGTGGGTTGATATGCAAGTTTTTACTTGCTGCAAGGTGAGCAGCCACTACCTAGGGGTCTAAAGAGGCCCCAGTTTTCTTGCTCTCTCTCCTACTACTCCTTCGGTATCACACGAGGTGCCCCCTCTGGTCTCCCTATTTTTTTTCTGCCTCTACAGATGTATGTTATCTAGGAATTTATTGTGTACATTGTAACTTTGGTATCTTTATGATTGGGTTCAGTGTTTCCTGATATATTGCTTTTACTTATGCAGATATTTTAATTGCATTGTATTTTACTTTGGGTGTACTACTTTGTATTTATTTTACACACTTGTTCATCTTAACTGGATCCAAAATACTTCATGCAGGTAAAAGACTACTGTTACTATAAACTCTACTATTACCTTGACTTATATGTAGATATAGTTTTTGTGGTTAATTTACTGTCTATATGCCCCCATGATTGAACACATTTTCACTAAAGTGGAATGCCAAGTTTACTTGCTATTCATGATATGACAATGATTGTGATCCTACCAGCGCACAACTATTAGAGAGTGCCATATTTCTATCACTCCAGCCTAAAACTATGCCAGTGGAGTTATACTACACTCTAATCTGTCCTTCACTCCCTATATTCAGTCTCTTTCACATTCTTGTCACCTGCACCTCAAAAAAATTTCTAGAATCTGCTTGTTTCTCACTATTGAAACTGCTAAAACGCTCATTTTTTCTTTTTAACTCCCACCTTGACTATTGTAACTCTTTACTAATAGGCTCCCCTTCTCTAAACTCTCCCCGCTCCTGTCCATCCTCAATGCCGCAGCCAGACTCATCTTCCTCTCCAGCCGTTACACTGATGCCTCCCCCTGTGCCAGTCACTACATTGGTTACCCATTCAGTCCAGAATACAGTATAAAATCCACAGTCTCACACACAAAGCTCTCCACAATGCTGCACGTCCCTACATCTCCACCCTCTTCTCTTTCTGCTATCCAGCATGTTCTCTCCACTCTGCAAGTGATCTAACACTAAAATCTTCTATAATCCGAACCTCTCACTCCCGTCTACTTTGCTCGTGCTGCACCAGTTCTCTGGAATGCAATATCTCGATCCCTCAGACTCAACCATAGCATCCACAGTTCAAACCTTTTCAAGCAGGCCTACAACATTGCCTAATTGGCTTACACTACTACCACTTTGCCCCCTTTCAGCGCTGCGGAATGTGTGTGAACTATATAAAGATTATTATTATTATGGACATGCCACAGTATATGTTGGAATACTTTATTGACTGTTTATTTTGTTATTCAGTATTAACTTTTAGTTTATACCTGGAGATGGCTTACAAAAACTAAAATATTTTAATACCCACTTAAATGTTCTTCCCTTTTAGTTATGCTGTAGAAATAAGTATACATAACACATCACTAAACACTCAAAATAAGCAGAATGCAACACACTATGGGCAGTTAAGGGGTTATTCAGTATTAGATATACAGAGCTGATTTCTTCCAAAAATAGCACCACACCAATCCTCAGGTTGTATATGTAAATGCAGCTCAGTTCAATTGAAGTGAATGGAGGCAAGCTGTAATAAAACAACCCGAGGACGGGTATGGTGCTGTTTTTGAAGGAAATAAGCTTATTTTTTTTTAATTTCTAAATACCCCTTTAATGCCATAAAACCTTTAAAGAATTTGAAACAAAATATTTCACAAGGTTTAAACTGCTATTGGGTATATGGCCATCTCAAGTCAAACACACAGAAAAATTCTTACTTTTAGGACTCCTTGTTGAATTTGTGAACATGGATGATTAACTAGCACTATAAGGACATCAGCTTGAATGATTTCATTGAAAACTTCAGCTACCATGAAATCTGGCATGGTAATCAGCACTCCACATAAAAGACTATACAGCCCGCAGCACACAAGGTGCATGCACTCATCCACCGATCTAAAGTTATTTAAAAAAAAAAAAGAAAAGAAAAAAAAAAAGACATTTGTTATAAATATTTTTTGCTTACTTTGTTACCTCAAACACATGTGAAAACTGTAAAGCCTGTAATGCAAAGTACATCCTATTCCAGTAAAGTACTAAGAAAATTTTGAGTGGAAGAAGACTTATCAAAATCCAGTCTTTGAGCCCAGATTCTAAAATTGTTGAATGGATAGGGAGAGGCAGAGGGACAGAAACAGAGGGTTGTAGACAATGGAGTATATTCAGAGCAAGGTTTGTTTTCAGTGGGGTACCTCAGAGATCTGTACTGGGACACATTTTATGTGGATAAGTGCAAGATAACGCAACCTTGGGCTTAACAACTCAAAGAGCAGAATACAGAATATGTGACACTGTCCTAACTTCAGTATCTGAAGAAATAGATTTAGTAAAAAAAAAATCAGATATTTATTTCTGTGACAAAAATCCAAGGTTTAGCCTCAGATTTTTTGCTGCAGATATGCAGCAGACACAAAGCATATTTACATGAGGATTAGCTGCACTATCTTTAAAGGGGTACTCCGGTGAAAACCTTTTTTCTTTTAAATTAACTGGTGGCAGAAAGTTAAACATATTTGTAAATTACTTCTATTAAAAAATCTTAATCCTTCCAGTACTTATTAGCTGCTGAATGCTAGAGGAAATTCCTTTCTTTTTGGAACACTGATGACATCACGAGCACAGTGCTCTCTGCTGACATCTCTGTCCATTTTAGCAACCGTGCATAGCAGATGTATGCTAAGGGCAGCATGGTGGCTCAGTGGTTAGCAGTGCTGCTTTGCAGTGCTGGGGACTTGGGTTCATATCCCCCTAAGGACAACAAGAAATAAAGCATTATTATTATTATTATTATGATAATGTCAGCAGAGAGAACTGTGCTCATGATGTCATCAAAGAGCATTCCAAAAAGAAAAGAATTTCCTCTGTAGTATTCAGCAGCTAATAAGTACAGGAAGGATTAATATTTTTTAATAGTAATTTACAAATATGTTTAACTTTCTGCCACCAGTTGATTTAAAAGAAAAAAAAGTTTTCACCGGAGTACCCCTTTAAATGAGTCAATGTTTCATCATGTACACCCAAATAAAAGTGACATGCCACTTATTTTAAACAGAGAAATCCAGAGCAGATGAACCGAACAGCTGTTGGCATAACTGATTGAAAGAAACAGGGTTGCAGAAATCACATTCCCATGAATGGGATGCAGATTGCTCAAATTTGTTTGAAAATGATCTAATTTGTTTTATAATTTCTTTCCTTTCCAGACAGAACACTAAATCCAAAACTCTGCAGAATTTCGGTTAGCAGACAAAAATTCTGCTGTAAACAGGAAAATGAAAAAAATCTCAAATTTAAGGGCTACTGTTGGCCTTGAATATAATAAACTATACACTGTTTACCTGGCCCATTAAAATTTGTCCTGGTCCCTATGTTTACTTACCCTGATGAGCTTGTTCCACCTCACCTAAAGGCACAATGCGCTAGCCGCTGAGTGTTTTATCAGGGTGAATAAACAGGGTGGCGCTCTGCGGCAGCTGTGTTGAACTCAGAAAGAAAAAAAGTGAGTATAGTGTATTTATTTTTAACCATACAAGCTGTATTTTTGTTAAATTATGTTTAAAACAGCTTCCAGAGTAGGCTGTCTAACTCAAAATGTCTTATCCTGTAGTCACACAGCCACATTAGAAAGTAGTAGGGGACACAGAGAAAGATCGTTGGTTTGGTATGGGATATTTATTATGTTTTGGCATAGTGCCTTTTATTTTAGAAAACAAAATGGTTGTTAAGGTATACATAGCTGAGGAAGAAAATGTTAAAAGTCTAGAATGCATAATATTTTTATAAGGCATTGACAACAAGTTTAGGCCATACAATGTACCATAAAAAAAAAAAGAGATAGTCCAAAGTATATCGCTACTTGACTCAACATGGCCATATGCTGTAATAAACTATACAAGACCTACCTGTAATTATATAGGCAAAATGGAAGAGAGATGCTGCACTCACCAATACTGTAAAACTTCCTTGCTTTATTGGAACACACTCACAATAGCGGGTTACAGAGATATAGACAAAAGATAATAGCAGACAAATACGAACAGTTTCATGCCTGCCGGCACTTCATTGGGTGTACACCCCTGCTGTTATCCTTTGTCTGTATCCCACTGTATGAGTATGTTACAATAAAGCAAAGAAGTTTTACAGCATCAGTGAGGGCAGCATCTTTTTTTTTTTTTTTGGACGGGTTTGCTTAAAAGGGGTACTCTCCGGTGGAAAACTTTTTTTTTCAATCAACTAGTGCCAGAAAGTTATAGAGATTTGTAAATTACAGAAAAATGTAGAAAAAACGCCAGCACGGCTGAAAAAAATCTTCCAAGCTTTATTCATGAATCCTCGTTAAAAACCTTCACGGTGGCAGAAAGACATGGATAAATACAAAAATAGAAATATTGCCATAGAAAAACGGTCACAGACAATGGCTGACTCGGTTGCTATACCCTTACTCATAGCTTGCCAATCCTCAAATGAGACTGGTTAACTGTTAAAGGTTTTCACAAGTGCGGTAACGCAAGGTGTGCCCTCATGCAACTAAAGGTAACAAAAGAGAAGGTACAATAGATGGCCCACACTATTTGTGACTTTAATAATTGCGATAGTACCCTTGTAGTATACAGAGTTACCTGTATTGTTTGCAAAATGGATTATGTAGGTAGCACCAAACGCACCTTAAAAAAAGAGAATGCAGGAGCACATTAGATATGCCGCAGGTTCTTTTACACCTAGCATGTCTAATGTCTCAAAGCATTTTTTACTAAAACATAATTCAGACACATCATCATTGCGTTTTTGTGGTATTGAAAAAAAATCAAAAAAGGTAAAAGAGGGGGTGACCCTATACGAATTCTCCACAACAGAGAGATCATGTGGATCTATCTATTGAATTGCATTCAACCGCATGGCCTAAATAATAAGACGGATTTGATACTGCATTACTAATATATAAGTGAATTAGTTGTTTCGTTTTCCTTAGCTGTAATATAGTCCTATTGTGTTTTATGTGTGTGTTTTTTAAAAAATACATATATTTTTTCCTGGTTTTACTTGTGTTAGATTGCACACTGACATAAGATGTCCCTCCCCTTCCTGATGGGAAGGCTGGCTTTGTAGTATATAAGGCAGTCTCATTTGAGGATTGGCAAGCTATGAGTAAGGGTATAGCAACCTGAAACGCGTCAGCCATTGTCTGGGACCGTTTTTCTATGTGCAATATTTCTATTTTTGTATATGTCCATGTCTTTCTGCCACCATGAAGGTATTTAACGAGGATTCGTGAACAAAGCTTGGAAGATTTTATTCAGCCGTGCTGGCGTTTTCTCTACTTTTTTCTGTATATGTCTGGAGGTAGCCGTGCACTTTTTTTTAATTTAGATTTGTAAATTACTTCTATTAAAAAAATAATTTGTCCTTCTAGTACTTAGCAGCTGTATGCTACAGGTTGAATTTTTTCTTTTTGAGTTTCTTTTTTGTGTTGTCCACAGAGCTCTCTGCTGACACCTGATGCCCGTATAAGGAACTGTCCAGATAAGGAGAAAATCCCCATAGCAAACCTATGCTGCTCTGGACAGTTTCTGACATGGACAGAGGTGTCAGCAGAGAGCACTGTGGACAAGACAAAAAAAGAAATTAAAAAAGAAAATATTTTCCTCTGTAGCATGCAGCTGCTAATAAGTACTGGAAGGATTAAGATTTTTTAATAGAAGTTATTTACAAATCTCTTTAACTTTCTAGCACCAGTTCATTTAAAAAAAAGTTTTCCACCGGAGTACCCCTTTAATGTGTGCACCATGACCTAATTTCTTACCTATCATGGACACCCAAGCATAAGAGGGAAGTGCTGATTAGAGTTACTTACCTGGATAGGAGCAGTACCAGATTATCTTGTATGTATGCTGTAATTATAGAGGAGGGACAGAGAAATATAGTATAGTAGACTACATTTAGTCTATTAATGACCAACATGTGACAGACAACATGTGATGTGGATGTCTTGTAATAGGATGTCTTATGAAAAATTAACAGTAAACTCTAATTTTTTTCTATATTTTTTAAGTATGTTGATATTTAATATATAAAAAAACTAAAGCACAAAACATAGTACCTCTCTTCCATGTTGACTGGCTCTACATTAGTAAGACCAAATACTGGGGAAAAGGAAAAGCCCACCCATTCTTCAGATTTTTTCTTCTCAGGAACATCTCCCCAACTGGGCAAAGATCCAATAGAAGGAAAAGCAAGACTAATGCTAGCCATATTGCTTTGCCCTTTTCTAGAAGAGCAAATTCCTTTAAGTTTATCAGGCCTCTGCAAAACTGTGTCTTCAATGACATCTTGAAAAGTCTGTTTGCTAGACTGATGTAAAGCAAATTGGTCCAAATCTTCTTTAGGTGGTTCAGTAATTGTTATACACTCAGGAAGCATACCAGATTCACACACTGTCTGGGCTGACTCACAACTGCTGATATTTTGATCTTCCACTGTTTTTAGCACTTCTAATCTGTGATCAGATTTGCAAAATCCATCTGCCATTGCTTGCTCGCTGTCTGTTGACTTTTTCAAATCAACAATACTTTTGCTTAAGCTTCCTCCTAATCTTTTCGGCAGTACTTTGGGTGAAAAAGACGGAGATGTTGGTAAACTTTTGGAACGAGACCTCTCAACCACAGAAAGATGTATATGCTGCTGTGATGAAAATAAAGATGTTTCTGCTCCTACATTGAAGAAAATACATACATTTTAAAAGTCTACTTTCAATCGACTAAATTTTGTTTAGTCAGCAGGGTTGGTGGATAGTACATCAGAGCAATAAGAAAAGGTTGTTTTTTCTGTCAGTTCACGCCAGTAATCAATTGTTTTATATCCTAAAAAAAACAGTTTAGGGTACATTCACACTGATTGAATCTGCAGCGAGTTTCCCGCTGCAGGGTTCAGCAGTGGCAGGTTTTCTGTGGCCGATTTTCCAACGTGGAATGTCTGCAGCAGACCCCCATTGAAGTCAATGTAATCTAATGTGGATTCTCCTTAAAAAAGAATCGCCAGGGCTGAAACCCAATGTAGATCTTGCCCATATGACCGTACTCTTAACTAGTTATTACTAACAAGTCAGCTTAAACTATTTACTCAAAGATGAAGGATCAAACAGCAAACTGGACACCGTAAAGCAAAACAGCCAAAGAAAACTAAACCATTACTTTTAATTACATGTTAAGCACTTTTTGCAGATTACTTCAAAGCTGTTGCAGAGTAACAAAACCGTGCACTTTTTCTGTGCAATCGCTGTTTTTGCACACAGCCATTCTGTCCTGGTGTAGGTAATGATAAATTTCCTCCAAAATGTTCATATGTCCCCCCCCCACTTGGAAGTAAAATCTCAAACAAAGCTCAAGTTGTGTCACAAGTTTTGTCACATACTCTGGAAATTATGAAGAGCCAACTATAATTTATATATAAAGTATTTTTAATGAAGTTTATAATCTTTTGCTGCAGTATTCTGTCACCATAAAGTGATCAATTCTGAAATTATAAATGTGAATGTAAATATTTCTGCTAAAAATAAATAAATAAATGCTACTTATCTACCCATATCCTCTGCAGATGGCAGCTTTCATCTTGGGTCTGGCTGAGTCCCCAGCTGCTCCCTGCTTGTCCTTGCTTCCAAGACGACGAATTGGAGCAGGACATGTCTGCTAAGCCAAACACTGGCCGTAATGGTCTCCCATCACAGCCAGTTATTGGCTGAGTAGGAAGGTCCTGCTCTGAGGGGAGCAGCAGGGGATCATGGTATGCATAGTTATTTTTTTTTTTTTTGAACAGCCCCACAGCTTACGAATAGCTATAGCTCCCAGGCTAGGTTCACACTTCTGCAGCTCCAGATGGAAAAATTCCATCCGGGGCTCCTGAATGCAGTCACGCGGACACTGCCATTCCCATAAATGGCTATGTCTGCGAAGCAGCTATTTGTGTATAGATGGGACTATCTGACTTTTTATAAATCTATTTCTGTTATATGGTTTGACCGAAAATTCCAAAGATACCACATTTTTTTACAATTTTTTATTAACCTTGTTTGATTCATTTTTAAGTCCCCATAGAGGACTATTAAAGTGAATCTTTTGATTGCTTCCAATGCTTAAAGGGGTATTCCAGGCTAAACCTTTTTTTTATATATATATCAACTGGCTCCGGAAAGTTAAACAGATTTGTAAGTTACTTCTATTAAAAAATCTTAATCCTTCCAATAGTTATTAGCTTCTGAAGTTTTCTGTCTAACTGCTCAATGATGATGTCACTTCCCGGGAGCTGTGCATGATGGGGGGGGGGATATCCCCATAGGAACTGCACAGCTCCAGGGACTTGAGTCATCAGAGAGCAGTTAGACAGAAAACAACAACTCAACTTCAGAAGCTAATAACTATTGGAAGGAATAAGATTTTTTAATAGAAGTAATTTACAAATCTGTTTAACTTTCCGGAGCCAGTTGATATATAAAAAAAAGTTTTGGCCTGGAATACCCCTTTAATGCTATGAAGTGGCAAAACATTAAACCATGAAACAGGTGCTCTGCTAGTACAGTCTGCCTATAAGGTAGCAAGGTAGACTATACAAAAAAAGATGATCGCCACCTAAGTGGTATTAAGGAGCCCTCTGGCCACCATCTTAACTGATCGAAATGCTGCACTGTACTTTTGACGGCCTGATCAGACCTTCAAACCCACCAGCAAGTGTCATTTTAAACTAAATAGTTAAATTACAGACAGTGTAATTGCCAATCTCTTTCATTAGCAGTGAGTCCTGGCTGCACTGTACTTACCAGCTCTGGAGTTCGCTTCATGTTTACCGTAAATGTAAAGTGTTCTGTGTGAAGGGGTCAACAAATGTTTCATAGAAATTAACAAGAATTAGGTGACGAAAATAATAAATGTAGTTTCAGTAGCTTAAATATTTTTTGGGCAGACGATCGATGGGCCAAATAGTTCTTATCTGACGACATATTCTATGCAAATGTTCTCTTTTTAACCTGTTAAGGACGCAGGGCATACCTGTATGCCCTGTGCCCGCTACCCTGCTATGACGCGGGCTAACGAGACAACCCCGCTCTCAGCCGCCGGGACCTGTGTATAATGCCGTACATCATCGATCATGGTGATGCCTTGCATTAACCCCTTAGAAGCCGCAACCGAAGCTGATCAGGGCATGTAAAATGAAAAAAATCCATATTTTTGGTTATTTAGCGTATTTTTAGTCATTTTGTTTACACAAAAAAAATAAAAAATATTTATAAAAAGTGATCAAAAAGTCCCATCAAAACAAAAATAGTACCAATAAAACTACAGATCACTGCACAAAAAATGAGCCCTCACACATCCCCGTGTACGGAAAAATAAATACGTTATAGTGGTCAGAAGAGGATAATTTTAAATGTACTACCATATTTATCGGCGTATAACACGCATTTTTTATGCTAAAATTTTTAGCCTTAAGTCTATCTGTGTGTTATATGCCAATAGACTGTTTGTGACCACGCAAAAGTCGCTGTAGTTCAACGATTTAAAGCGAGCGCTTTAAATAATTGAACTGCAGCAGCTTCTGCCTGGCCATATCCCACCGCCACGGCCCAATTGCCTCCCTATCCCCGGTTTTATAGTTACATGTGCCCTGGGGACTGCGGTCCTTCATGCTCCGGTGGTCTCCTGATCAGTCATTGTGCGCTGCGTAAGGACAAGTGACGTCCTCAACACAACGTCACTCAGTGCGCAGCGCACAGTGACAGATTAGAAGACCGCAGTCCCCAGGGCACATGTAACTATAAAACCAGGGACGGAGAGGGAATTGGGCAGTGGCGGCAGGATATTTAACTATAAACCGGGGACGGGGAGGGAATTGTGCCGTGGTGGCGGGATATTTAACTATAAAACCGGGGACGGGGAGGGAATTGTGCCGTGGGGGGATATTTAACTATAAAACCAGGGAACATGGAGGAAATTGAGCAGCGGCACTCTGGCCCCACAGAAGCCACTACACGTCAATGATTTAAAGTGCTTGCTTTAAATCATTGAACTGCAGAAGCCGCCAGAAACAGTTTATCAAGGTACACCTGCACACACACGCACCCTCATTTTTCCAGGGATATTTTGGTAAAGAAAACTTTTTTTACCAAAATTTCCTTGGAAAAATGAGAGTGCGTGTTATACCCCGATAAATATGGTAAAAGCAATTTAAGTTATTCAGTAGAGCTTTATCTTTAATACATAAAAAAGTTTGTTTCATTAGAGGTACACTTTAAGTTATCATGTTTTTAAATAAAATATGGTTTATAATATCTTTATATAGTAAATATGAAAATTTGAGCTAACCTTTGCTTGAAAACACAGGACTGGTTGTAGATTGTTCTCCAACTGAAAAATGTCTTTGATTTATTACAGATTTAAGTTTCTCTTGAAATATCTTATCATCTAAAGGGAAAGAAAAGAGAGAGGAAAAGGAAGGTCAGCCAAAAATGTATTTATTTCTTTCAGCAATAAGATGAGAAGATTTCTCCAGAAGCAAAGTAATTGTTTGCAAAGAATCTATTCTGGGTAATACCCAGCAGAGGAATCCCAATCATTAACACATCAATATTAACAAGGTTAGGCTGTTTTCACACATTCTTAGGTTGCTTTCAAACACTGTCACATAGTTGTAAAATAATCAGTAGAGTAGAAATAATAAAAATAATAATGATAATACTAAAAAAATAAATCATATATATATATATATATATATATATTAACTTTCTATGAAACAATATGGCAGTACGTTACGTTTCTTAGCCATATACAAATAAAAATTTCAGGACACTTTGAAACCATTGAAAAACTTTTTTTATAACAAAAAAAAACTTATAAAATGCAGTCAGACTAAGAAAATCGCCATTGTGTGGGAGATATATATATATATATATATATATATATATATATATATATATATATATATAAACTCTTACGTCAATTCCAGGGCTCCTGTGGTGCCTTTAGTGTTCTGCTCCAGTCAGCCTATGTGGTTGACTTTCTGGCTAGGGAAGCACCCGGGCCCAATGTGTCATACTTCCACTCAGCAGATCACTGGCCGAGGTGTAACACATTGGACCCGGGTGCTTTCCAGGCACGACACACCACGCTGCAGCTCAGGAAGACCAATGTTGTTCATTGTGGCAGATGAATGCAAAACACTTTATAGTAAGTATTTGTACTATAGAAAAGCTGCCAGAGATAATGTTTTGCACTTCAGTAAACAAAGACGTGATGCATCAACTCCTAGTTATGTTATGCCCCCCCCCCCACCAATTGGAGAGGAGACTCTGCTGCTTATGTCTAACTATACTGTACAAGTGAATGCTTATTGTGCACACCAATTGGAAAACATGTCAGATTGAAGTCAGAAAGACATTAGCAAAGTTATGTATTCAGAAGATGGTACAAAAACTGGAAACAACATAAAAGGTTGTTGGTTGTGCATAGGCAGGCCATAAAGAAACAGCGCAGAACATTAAA
Organism: Hyla sarda; assembly: GCF_029499605.1. NCBI lineage: Eukaryota > Metazoa > Chordata > Amphibia > Anura > Hylidae > Hyla > Hyla sarda. The sequence goes on from NC_079191.1 coordinate 299,757,696, forward strand.
TACATATTGTTACTTTTAGGAGGAATTGTTTGTCAGAAGCTTTACTTGGCTTAGACCTTCAGACAAAAACACATGTTTATGCATTATTAACAAAAGTTGAAACTTTTATGCAGAACTGCAGGTGCCACTGAGCATAAAGTGCTGTGTGCCATTTTCACAACATACTGTGTCTCTACTTCTTAGAAATATATAGATAGGAAAAAGAGTAGTTAATTTTATGATTCAGTTAAAAAGCGTACAAATAGTCTTGAAAAGTCCTAGAAACAAAAGAGCTAAAATGTACAGTAAATACCCACTAAGATTGTTTAAATTAAATCTGTCGTCAAAGGTAGTGCTGGTGACACTGAAGACAACGATACTTACCTGGTCCCGTTCTGTGCTCTGGTTCTTCCACCATATCTTTTGTTCTAGGGCTGACTTTGAGCATGAGCTGAGCTTTGTGATATAACCACTGCTGTTCTCTGCTGGGTCACGCTGCTAGCAAAGCTCTGCCCATGTTCCAAGTAAGCCCTAGAAAAGAAGATACAGTGAATGATTGCAGAAGAACCAGAGCAGTGAATTGGACAAGTTAAGTATCATTGTCATCAGTTTCACCTGCACTACCTGTTCTTTTAAGGAAATACTGTGAAAATGTTTCCAGAACAAGTTGTAAAATAAATGCAAACAGCAGATACGCTCTATAAAAGCAGTAGGCATTTTACCTATGTGCAAAGAAAAGAAAAAATTATTGGGATTATGGCAAACAAAAGTGTTTGTTGGTGGGTGGACAGCCAACAGAAAACTGAAGATTAATTTAAGTAGGTCCAACTCTGGGGGGGATCCAAGTACTTCTTCAATAATTTTTATGTAAGATCCACAAACATCTCGAGGGATAGAGGTTATATAGCCTTCCCTGTGTTCCTGAAATAAAAAAAATACATTCAAATTAAATTGTTAACATATTTCCTTTAAGAAATGTAATCTTTCCTATATGCCGTAAGATATAAACAAAGAAAGTCAAAACTACTACTGGTATACAGAGTATACTAACTTCACTATGTCTAGCACTTCATTACATTATCTGTGGAGTTTGGTACAGTTCCACATGCTGTGTTATGCATTTCTGGTATCTAACTTGAATCTAGTGCAAATCAGGGAACAGTTGGGATTAGTTTAATGCTTAAACTTTGTTTAAAGATTTATGTTTTTATGCATATGTGGAATAAACTGTATTTTATGAGACTCACAGTTTCAAGGATATAATTCCAGTCATCCTCCTCTATAGGTCCTACATCTCTCTCCCTATTTCCCCTAACCTCACATGTTCTCTCTTAGGCTAGGTTTTCACTTAAATTTTTTTTACACAAAGAATGCCAACAAAAATGCCAGAAAAACTGCCCTGGGTTTTTTTTGGCAGTTTTCTGGCATTGTTGCCTTTGAGTGGAAATTGCATTTTTGGCCCCTTTGGCGTTTTTTTCTTAATTTGTTGGGCACCAAAAAAAAAGATGCAGTAGGGATAGGAAAAAATGTATTTAACGAAATTTGTATTTTTTATAGCAAACTTTTAATACATTTTTAATAAGGTGTGTGTGTTTCACTTTTTTCTCTATTTTTTTTAATTCTTTAGGTAGTACTACTACTCCCAGCATGGAACAGACTGTCCCATGATGGGAGTAGTAGTACCTGTACTAATTGAAAGATCGCTACAGGTATCACTCCTGACACCTGATGCGATCATCCTATCTATTGCAGAGATGCGGAGTGGCTCTATACAGCGCATGCATCTCTGCAATTGCATCTGATGTGATCTTTCCTTAACTGCAGGTACTACTATTCCCAACATGGAGCCCACTCTGCTCCATGCTGGGAGCTGTAGTACCTGCATCAATAATCAGATCGCAGTGACACCCGATGCGATCGTCCTGTATAATTTATAGATGCGGGCAGCCGCTCTTCTATGGTCCCCTGCACTGATGTATATATATACCTATTCATATTTCTCACAGAGAGTTGTGGTTGGCTGAAACCATCTGGCCAATCAAAGCTCTCTGTGGGAAATATGAATGTGGGAAAGGTGTATATATAAGTCAGTGCAGGGGACCATAGAAGAGCATCCGGCCGCATCTATAAATGATACAGAAGGATCACAACGGACCTAGAGTGATCAGTCAATTAGTACAGGTACTAAGGTTTTTCCATGCTGGGAGAAGTAGTACTACCTAAGAAATGTTCATAAAAAAAAAATAAAAAAATGTAAAACACACACTACATTTTTATTATTGTCGCCTACATTTTTAGTTCCCTGCCCGGACCCAAATTGATCAAATTGAAAATCAATAAAAATTTCATTATAAAAAAGATACATTTCTTTAAATACAATTTTTTTATCACCACTGTATCTTTTATATCCTTTTTTTATGGTATCCTATGAAATTTTATTAAAAAAAGGTATCTCCATCACTTTTTTGGATCGCTAAAGTCCAAAAAAGATTTAAAAAAGACCAGCAAAAACATCAAAGTTAAAACCCACATGGTGTTATTCATGACGTTTTTTCACTTCCATAGACTTCTATGGGAGGAAACCACCAAGATTTTCCTTAAAAAAAGCCTAAGTCTCAACAAGTGGTCATTTTTTAAAAACTGCCAAGGAGCCAATAATAGTTGAAAAACACCAAAAGGGTTAAAAAACAAACAAAAAAAAAACACCAAACTGAAAAACGTCAAGTGGATATGGCATTTTTCAGTTCCCTATTGACTTGCAGCTAACATTTGGCAATAGCTAAAAAAAAAAAAAAAAAAAAACCCTCACTTCCGAAGAGGTTCTTAAATCTCTTCCTAGCGGGCACTCCCCCGGTCCGGACGGCTTTACTTATCTATACTACAAGACTTTTGCTTCTCTTTTTGTCTCCCAGGCTTGTTTGTTTGTTTTAAGGAAAACTGTCACATGTTTGCTCCCGCACTAACCATAGGTACTGATCGATAGTGCAGGAGACACTGATTCCTATGATCCCTACTATGGCGGGATCCGCCGGCCATTCGCCCGCAATCTTAGTTTTATTATATCTGGAAATGTGGCTGTAACAGGCACGGGCTGGTGTTTTGCACTCCTTGTCGGAGTGGTCCTCCGTTTTTTTGAATATCCTCTTACTTTGGTTTGTTGTACTTTCTTGGTCATGTGGAGTGCAACTATCATTTGGCTGTTTCGAGAATTTTATGCATTGCACTCTGTTTTCTCATTGCCTATTGTATACTTTGCCAGGTATGTTTTCCGGGGAAACCTGGTGTTTTAATTGCTGCTTTATATATGATGTGACTTTGTATTCTATTTTTTAAACTCTTTAATAAAAATGACAGTTTAACCCCTTCCCGCTATTGGACGTATGCATACGTCCAGGCGAACTACACGTTCGCGCAAATGGACCTATGCATACGTCCAAGCGATCTCTTGCTGTGACGCGGGCAGCGCAGGAGATCGCTGGCGGGACTTAGCTGTCAATCACAGCCAGAGTCCCACCGCAGCTGCCAGGGTCGGTCCCGGCAGCATTAACCCCATAGATGCCGTGATCAACTCTGATCACGGCATCTATGGTGTTTGCAGGGGGAGCACCCTCCTCCTGCCCACTAACGGCGGTGCCGCAATAAAATAAGGGGGATAGGGGGTGTCCAAGACCACCCCCTCCTATCCCTGCTATTGATCGGCGGAGCGACCGACCAATAGCAGACTGGGGCGGGGGGTTAAAGTTCGGTTCCCCCCGCTATGCCCATCCATCGGTGTCCGGGCACAGCGGGGGGAACAGTGTTGAAGCGACGGCGGCGATCACTTACCCGGCGGGAATCAATGGCTTAGAATACCCCTATGTCCACCCCTATGAAAAATCCCTAATTTAGGCCTCAAATGTGCATGGCGCTCTCACTTTGGAGCCCTGTCGTATTTCAAGGCAACAGTTTAGGTCCACATATGAGGTATCGCCGTACTCGGGTGAAATTGCATAACAAATTTTGGGGGGCTTTTTCTCCTTTTACCCCTTATGAAAATATAAAGTTGGGGTCTACACCAGCATGTTAGTGTAAAAAAATAACATTTTTGTACACTAGCATACTGGTGTTGCCCCATACTTTTAAATTTCACAAGCGGTGAGAGAAAAAAAAGCCCCCAAAATTTGTAACGCAATTTTTCCTGAGTACGGAGATACCCCATATGTGGGTGCAAAGTGCTCTGCGGGCGCACAACAAGGCTCAGAAGGGAGAGTGCACCATGTACATTTTGGAAACTACACCCATCACGGAATGTAACAAGGGGTATAGTGAGCATTTACACCCCACAGGTGTCTGACAGATCTTTGAAACAGGGGTCTGTGAAAATGAAAAATTAAATTTTTAATTTGCACAGCCCACTGTTCCAAAGATCCGTCAAATGCCAGAAGGGTGTAAATTCTCACTGCACCCCTTATTACATTCCGTGAGGGGTGTAGTTTTAAAAATGGGGTCACATGTGGGGGGTCCACTGTTCTGGCACCACGGGGGGCTTTGTAAATGTACATGGCCAAATTCTCTCTCCAAAAGCTCAATGATGCTCCTTCTCTTCTGAGCATTGTAGTTCGCCCCCAGTGCACTTCACGTCCACTTATGGGGTATTTCCATACTCAGAAGAGATGGGGGTTACACATTTTGGGGGGTATTTTCTGCTATTATCCCTTGTAAAAATGTAAAATTTGGGGGAAAACAAGCATTTTAGTGTAAAATTTTTTTTATTTTTTTTTAACATATGCAAGAGTCGTGAAACACCTGTGGGGTATTAAAGTTCACTTTACCCCTTGTTACGTTCCCCAAGGGGTCTAGTTTCCAAAATATGCCATGTGTTTTTTTTTTTGCTGTCCTGGCACCCTAGGGGCTTCCTAAAGGTGACATGCCCCCCAAAAACCATTTCAGAAAAATGTTCTCTCCAAAATCCCCTTGTCGCTCCTTCCCTTCTGAACCCTCTACTGCGCCCGCTGAACAATTAACATAGACATATGAGGTATGTGCTTACTTAAGAGAAATTGGGCTACAAATAGCAGTGATTTTCTCCTTTTACCCCTTGCAAAAAATTCAAAAATTGGGTCTGCAAGAAAATGCGAGTGTAAAAAATGAAGATTTTAAATTTTCTCCTTTACTTTACTGCTATTCCTGTGAAACACCTAATGGGTTAAAACACTTACTGAATGTCATTTTGAATACTTTTGGGGGTGTAGCTTTTATAATGAGGTCATTTGTGGGGTATTTCTAATATGAAGACCCTTCAAATGCACTTCAAAACTGAACTGGTCACTGAAAAAAAGTGAGTTAGAAAATTTTGTGAAAAATTTGAAAATTGCTGCTGAACTTTGAAGCCCTCTGGTGTCTTCCAAAAGTAAAAACTTGTCAATTTTATGATGCAAACATAAAGTAGACATATTGTATATGTAATCCAAATGTTTTTTTATTTTGAATATCCATTTTACTTACAAGCAGAAAGCTTCAAAGTTAGAAAAATGCAACATTTTCATTTTTTTCATCAAATTTTTGGATTTTTCACCATGAAAGGATGCAAGTTACTGTAAAATTTTACCACTATGTTAAAGTAGAATATGTCACGAAAAAACAATCTCGGAATCAGAATGATAAGTAAAAGCATTCCAGAGTTATTAATGTTTAAAGTGACAGTGGTCAGAATTGCAAAAAACGCTCCGGTCCTAAGGTGTAAAATGGCCCGGTCCTTAACCCCTTAAGGACTAAGCCCATTTTGGCCTTAAGGACTCAATTTAATTTTTACGTTTTCATTTTTTCCTCCTCGCCTTCTAAAAATCATAACTCTTTTATATTTTCATCCACAGACTAGTATGAGGGGTTGTTTTTTGCGTGACCAGTTGTCCTTTGTAATGACATCACTCATTATATCATAAAATGTATGGCGCAACCAAAAAGCACTAATTTTGTGGGGAAATTTAAAAGAAAAAAGCAATTTTGCTAATTTTGGAAGGTTTCGTTTTCACGCCTTACGGTAATTTACGGTAAAAATGACATGTGTTCTTTATTCTGAGGGTCAATACGATTAAAATGATACCCATTATTACATACTTTTATATTATTGTTGTGCTTAAAAAAAATCACAAACTTTTTAACCAAATTAGTACGTTTATAATCCCTTTATTTTGATGACCTCTAACTTATTTATTTTTCCGTATAAGCGGCGGTATGAGGGCTCATTTTTTGCGCCATGATCTGTACTTTTTTTTGATACCACATTTGCATGTAAAAAAATTTAAATACATTTTTTATAATTTTTTTTAAATAAAATGTATTAAAAAAGTAGCAATTTTTTACGTTCACGCCGTTCACCGTATGGGATCATTAACATTTTATTTTAATAGTTCGGACTTTACGCACGCGGCGATACCAAATATGTCTATTAAATTTATTTTTTACGCTTTTTGGGGGTAAAATAGGAAAAAAACGGACATTTTACTTTTTTATTGGGGGAGGGGATTTTTCACTTTTTTTTTACTTTTACATTTTGTTTTACACTTGAATAGTCCCCATAGGGGACTATTCATAGCAATACCATGATTGCTAATACTGATCTGTTCTATGTATAGGACATAGAACAGATCAGTGTTATCGGCTATCTTCTGTTCTGGTCTGCTCGATCTCAGACCAGAGCAGAAGACGTCGGGAGACGGAAGAAGGAAGGTGAGGGGACCTCCGTTCGGCGTTCTAAATGATCGGATCCCCGCAGCAGCGCTGCGGGCGATCCGATCATTCATTGAAATCGTGCACTGCCGCAGATGCCGGGATCTGTATTGTTCCCGGCACCTGAGGGGTTAATGGCGGACGCCCGCGAGATCGCGGGTGTCGGCCATTGCCAGCAGGTCCCTGGCTGCGATCAGCAGCAGGGATCAGCCGTGCATGACACAGGCATCGCTCCGATGCCCACGGTTATGCACAGGACGTAAATGTACGTCCTGGTGCGTTAAGTACCACCGCACCAGGACGTACATTTACGTCCTGCGTCCTTAAGGGGTTAAAGTGACAGTGGTCAGATGTGCAAAAAACACTTTGGTCCTTAAGGCCAAAATGGGCCTGGTCCTTAAGGGGTTAAAGAAATGCCTCATGCCAGTGCTTTCATGCCTGAAATTACAGAACAAACTTAATCCCCTATTCACAGATCGTGGGGGACTGACCGTTGGGGCCCCCGCAATCTTCTGTACGGGGCTCTGCCTAAAGCAGGGGCTTCCAAGCCCCCTCCATATTTCTCTATGGCAATATTTGACTCTCCTATAAAGATTTATGGAGGGGTTGTGGCGGCACCTGCTTCGGGCGGGTGTCTTAACGCTCTGCTCTGGGGGAGAGCCAGGGCCCCGTACAGGAGATCGCGGGAGGCCCCGGCGGTAGGTCCCACCCCGCAATCTAAAACTTATTTCCTATACTATGGGGAAGGCAGAGAGAACAGAAACTTCACATGCTCCTCCATATACAGCCATCTTCTGATCTGAATGCAAAATAAACTTGAACACATGTAGTACTGCCACGAGCAATATGTCCCAACTATTAATATATAACTTTATTGATTCGACAAGGTAAATGGCATAAAAAACAAGAATTACACAATAATTCTGCATTTTGCTTATATCAAATTCAGGAAAAAATAAATTGAATTAAAAGTGATCAAAAAGTCTACCCCAAAATGGTACTGGTAAAAACCACAGATTACAGCAGTGTGCAGTGATCTGTAGTTTTTATCAGCACCGTCTACTTTGCAAAATCATAAATATTATATATACAGAGAATCTGACAGCTGTTCACCCTCACTGAACCCAGTGTACCAGGTTTTAATTCAAGTGAAGAGATGTAGGGGGTCACCTAAATCCGTTGGATAGGTGCAGCGTTAATGAGCCCCAGCGCACATTGGAGGTGGGGCGCCGGCTGGCCGAGCTCAACTGCCTCATCTATATTGACTAACTGGCCCGCCCCCCGCTTATTTAAATTATTCACTCTCACGTCACTAGGATGTGGGAGCCAGCGAAGAAAAAAGTAAGTGCATCTCATCTCTGCCCAAAGAGCAGAGTGCTCATCTCCTCACGCCAGCTCTCATGTAATAGTGACGTGAGAGTGAAGAATTTAAATAATAAAGACACGGGCAAGAGGGGAAGTGAATATAGACTAGGCAGAGGAGCTCAGCCAGTTGGCTCCTCCCCCTCCAAATGCGTGCTGGGGCACAGGAATAAAGCTGTTTACTACTGTAACGCTGCATCTATCCAAAGGATTTAAGTAATTAACCCCTCATTTTACAGCTCTTCATATTGTGAATCAGCTGTCAGATTCTCTTTAACCCTTAAAAGCATAGCCCATTTTGGCCTTAAGGACACAGCTAATTTTATTTTTGCATTTTCATTTTTCTTACACGATTTCTAAAAATCATAACTTTTTTATATTTCTGTCCATGATCCATATGAGGTCTTATTTTTTTCCGAGTCCAATTGTACTTTGTAAAGACAACACTCATTTTGCCATAAAATGTATGGAAAAATAAAAAATTTTTATTTGTGTGTGGAAAACCACAATTATTCAAATTTTTCATGCTGTACACTTTATGGTAAAAATGACATTTTCTTTATTATGCAAGTTAATGCTATTAATATAGCTATGTTTAGATAATTTTCTATTTTTGTACTGCTTTAAAAAAAAAAAAACTTTTTTTTTTTTAAACAAAATAAGTATGTTTAAAATTTCCTTATTTTGACCACCTATAACTATCTAATTTTTCCCAATCCGGGCTATTTTTTCACCATGAACATTAGTTGTTTTCAGTACGGTGCATATATGTGACTTTTTACTCATTTTTAATTTTTTTTTTTTTTTAAACGTAATGTGACCAAAAAGCGGCAATTTTGGATTCTTATTTTTTTATGTTTACGCCGTTCACCGTACGGGGTCATTACCACTGTATTTTGATAGATCAGACATTTACAAACGCACTGATCAGTATTGTAGGCGATCATCTGCTCTGGTCTGCTGGAAGGCAGATCAGGGCAGTTGACCCCGAGAGAGGGGCAGTGGCAGGTGAGGGGACCTATGGCCGCCATCTTAGCTGATTTGATCCCCGCGGCCGTGCCGCCTTGATCAGACCAGCTATTACAATAACCGCACTTCCGCAGATACAGTTATCTGTACTGATCACGGCATCTGAGGGGTTAATGAGAGAAATCAGCGCAATCAATGTCCGCTACTACCAGTGGGTCCTGCCGTGCATGACGGTCTGGTGCTCAGGGTCATGTACATGATGTAAATGTTTGTCCTGGTGCACTAAGTATCAGCGCATAGGGACGTACATTTACGTCCATTGTCCTTAAGGGGTTAACGTTATATTTTGATATTTCTGACATTCACGCACGCGTCAATATGAAATATGATTATTTTACGCATTTTGGGGTAAAATGAGAAAATGGTCCATTTAAATGGACACAGTCATTAAAAAAGAAATTTTTATATTTTATTTCTTTAAATTAAGAAGGTTCCTTATATTTGTGTATAATTAATTTTCACGATTTATACTTTTTATCACTTTGATACCACCACTAAGGGTCTCCCTCCTATTGCTAGCTGCATTTTTTGTCTGCACTGGACCAGAATTTGGACTCATGCGGGGGGGGAGGTTGGGAGGTGTACGGGAAGGTGATCCACCGCGCAGGACCACCAGTGACTGTTTAAAGGTCCCTTTAGATGCGCTGTCAGTTTTGACAGCAGTAATCTAAAGGGTTAATAGCCAGCTGCGGCTCAACCTTAGATGGCAACCAGTTAATAGAGTTTAAAAAAGCACTTTAACCTATGTGGTTAGAATACAATTGCTCCAGTATAAGCACCCTGAACCTTTAGATGCCCTACATGGCTAGTGGTGTACTAAAAATATTAAGCATTTTTTCTACCCTCATCCCCTCCTTCCTCAGTTACAGCACCTCCTGGCACCCAGGGAGAAAAGTTGTACAATACAATACAATAAATTTCACTACTAAAAGTTTTGTGATGACACATCATAAATGTTGTCTGAAGCATATATAGGTGTATGTGTAGGTAACTGCAGGAAAAAAATCTGAACTGGAGTCTTTTTTTTTTTTTCTTTGTTTATAAATGTCTTTCCTAACCTTAACTTCTGATCCATTCTCATGGTACAAATGTAAGAGAAACTAAAATGAACATAACTAGTGGGAAAGAGTACTTATCGCATAAGAAATACTCAATGTGGTTTTGAAATATAATTTTGCTGCTAATTTTTTCAACTTAGACAACATGTTCTAAACTGTATACTGGCAGGAGTCTAGAAATAATGAAGTACAAATACCACATAAGTCTAGCTTACAAATGACATACCTGTAGAACTTGACAAGCAAGCAGGAAGTGATGCACCACTCTAGCTTTTAATAACTGCTTTATATTAAACAATTTGTATGGATGGTTATCTCTGATTAAGATTTCCAGACAGGTCATTAAAGTCTCCCATACACCAACCTACAAAAAAAAAACACATGAAAATCAATAATACGTTAATGGTTTAGTTCACACTCTTATTTAAATGATAGTAACCCTTTAAAAATGCTGACCAGATACTTACATTTTTCAGCCCTCTTGGTTCCATCTTTTTCTAACTATAAATACTGAGCAAAATACTACATGTGAAACAAACCTATGAATAACACTCACTCACAGCTCATGTTAGGCATTTATTTAACTAAGGCAAAGGTTTACCGTAATTGTGATAAACACACACACTTTACTAGATCTTCAATGTAAAGTCACATATGAAATGCTATACTTTCCACATACATAGTATTGCTATTCCACATAAACATACTTAGTTATAATACATACAATGCTTACAAATCGTTTTCACTAAATTTGTTGCTTCAGTGTTTCTAGGTCTTTTAGTCAGATATTTTTATTGGTCATATTGTATAGTCAACAACTAATACACGTAGAAAGATACAATGTGTCAGCAATTAAGAGCCATTTGGTCCATGTAGTCTGCCCAATATTCTGAATACTCTCAATTGACCTTGTCCCTACCTTATACTTAGAATAGCCTTGTGCCTATCCCTTGCATGCTTAAACTCCTTCACTGTATTAGCAGCAACCACTTCTGCTGCACGGTTATTCCATGCATCCACTACTATCTTAGGAAAGTAATACTTCCTCATGTTATTATTGAACCTTTGCCTCTCTAATTTAAAACTATGTTCCTTTTTCTTTTAAATATCATCTCCTCATTTATTGTGTCGATTCCCTTTAAATATTTCAAAGATTCTATCATATCCCCTCAGTCTGGTCTTACTTCCAAGCTATATATGTTAAGGTCCTTTAACCCCTTAAGGGGTGGTCCCGGCATCTATCAAAGGCCGGTACCAGTGTCTAATGCCGGACATCATCAATCGTGGTGACGCCAGGCATTAACCCATTAGATGCTGCGATCAAAGTTGATCGCGGCATCTAAAATTAAACAATGATCATGCAAACAATGTATCACTCAATCTTAAGGCTGAGAGAGTGATGCACAGATGGCTAAAATAATGTAATATAAATCGAGCCAGCCTTAAATAAAAAATGTTGATATTTAATACATAGACATATAAAAATGAATAAAATTCTAGTAACAGTGGTATTTCAAATGAAATAAGTATATATCCTCAGGGCCCATGTGGCTATAACTATATCAATCCGTTATGTTTCACTATACAAAAAGCATATATCTATTTTAGTAACTTGATAGGAAAATAAAAAAATAAAGTAATATGAGTTGACATAGGATATTGGATAAAACAGATCACAATTTTATCAACTTTAATGATGGGTACAACGTCCGTCCATCATATAAGGAAGGAATATTAAAAACAATATAAATTGGATATCCTTGTAACCATATTGAACTACAGAAATATATATCATTTTTACCAAATCGTGCACTGCGTAGAAACAGAAGCTGCTAGAAATTACAAAATGGCGTTTTTCATTTTTGTCCCACATATATGTGATGTCATTACAAAATAAAGTTGGTAGCGCATTAAACAAGCCCTCATATGGGTTTGTTGGTGGAAAATTGAAAGAGTTATGATTTTTAGAAGGTGGAAAAAACAAAAGTGCAAAAACTGAAAAATCCTAACTCCTTAAGCCCTTAACCCCTTAAGGATTTTTGCACTTTCGTTTTTTCCTCCTTACCTTTTAAAAATCATAACCCTTTCAATTTTCCACCTAAAAATCCATATTATGGCTTATTTTTTGCGTCGCCAATTTTACTTTGCAGTGACAGTCATTTTACCCAAAAATGCACGCCGAAACGGAAAAAAAAAAATCATTGTGCGACAAAATCTAAGAAAAAAACGCAATTTTGTAACTTTTGGGGGCTTCTGTTTCAACGCAGTGCATATTTCGGTAAAAATGACACCTTATTATTCTGTAGGTCCATATGGTTAAAATGATACCCTACTTATATAGGTTTGATTTTGTCGCACTTCTGGAAAAAATCATAACTACATGCAGGAAAATGTATATGTTTAAAAATGTACTCTTCTGACCCCTATAACTTTTTTATTTTTCCACGTACAGGGCGGTATGAGGACTCATTTTTTGCGCCGTGATCTGAAGTTTTTATTGGTATGATTTTTGTTTTGATCTGACTTTTTGATCACTTTTTATTCATTTTTTAATGGTATAAAAGTGACCAAAAGTGCGCTTTTTTTGAATTTGGAATTTTTTTGCGTGTACGCCATTGACCGTGCAGTTTAATTAATGATATATTTTTATAGTTTGGACATTTACGCACGCGGCGATACCACATATGTTTATTATTATTTTTTTTTTTTTACACTTTTATTTTTTTTTATGGGAAAAGGGGGGTGATTCAAACTTTTATTAGGGAAGGGGTTAAATGACCTTTATTAACACTTTTTTTTTGCAGTGTTATAGCTCCCATAGGGACCTATAACACTGCACACACTGATCTTTTACACAGATCACAGGCGTGTATTAACACGCCTGTGATCAGTGTTATCGGCGCTTGACAGCTCCTGCCTGGGTCTCAGGCACGGAGCAGTCATTCGCCGATCGGACACCGAGGAGGCAGGTAAGGGTCCTCCTGGTGTCCTTTAAGCTGTTCGGGACGCCGCGATTTCACAGCGACGGTCCCGAACAGCCCGACTGAGCAGCCGGGTCACTTTCACTTTGGAAGCGGCGGTCAGCTTTGACCGCCGATTCTAAAGGATTAATACCCCACATCGCCGCGATCGTCGATGTGTGGTATTAGCCGCGGGTCCCGGCCGTTGATGAGCGCCGGGAACGACGCGATATGATGCGGGATCGCGGCGCCATCCCGCTTTATATCGCGGGAGCCGGCGCAGGACGTAAATATACGTCCTGCGTCGTTAAGGGGTTAAGGACCAAGCCCATTTACACCTTAGGACTTGCCATTTTTTGCACATCTGACCACTGTCACTTTAAACATTAATAACTCTGGCATGCTTTTACCTTTCATTCTGATTCAGAGATAGTTTTTTCCTGGCATATTCTTGTCGATACTTGCATAATTTCTTGGTGAAAAATTCCAAAATTTGATGAAAAAAGTTAAAAATGTTGAATTATTTTTTTAACTTTGAAGCTCTCTGCTTATAAGGGAAATGGATATTCCAAATAAATTATATATTGATTCACATATACAATATGTCTACTATATGTTTGCATTATAAAGTTGACATGTTTTTACTTTTGGAAGACATCAGAGAGTTCAGCATCAATTTTAAAAATTTTCAAAAAATTTTCAAAATTGGAATTTTTCATGGACCAGTTCAGGTTTCAAGTAGATTTGAAGGGCTTTCTTATTAGAAATACCCCACGATTGACCCCATTATAAAAATTGCACCCCTCAAAGTATTCAAAATGACATTCAGTAAGTGTGTTAACCCTTTATGTGTTTCACAGGAATAGCAGCAAAGTGAAGGAGAAAATTCAAAATATTCATTTTTTACACTCGCATGTTCTTGTACACCCAGTTTTTGAATTTTTACAAGAGGTAATATGAGAAAAAGGAAGCCACATTTAAGAAGCCACTATGGTGCCAGAACAGCAGAAAACTCCAAATGGCATACCATTTTGGAAAATTTGTAACCCCATGGAAAATGGTCTGCGAGCGAACTACAATGCTCAGAAGAGAAGGAGTCACATTTGGCTTTTGGAAAGCAAATTTTGCTGAAATGGTTTTTGGGGGGCATGTCGCATTTAGGAAGCCCCTGTGGTGCCAGAACAGCAAAAAAAATAAATAAAATAAAAAAAAACACATGGCATACTAATTTGGAAAGTACACCCCTCAAGGAACGCAACAAGGGGTACAGTGAGCCTTAACACCTCACAGGTGTTTGACGACTTTTTGTTAAAGTTGGATGTGTAAACGAAAAAAAATTAATGTTCCACTAAAATGCAGTTTATTTCCCCAAATTTTACATTTTTACAAGGGGTAATAGGAGAAAATGGAAATACCCAATGTGTGGATGTCAAGTGCTCTGCTGGTGCACTACAATGCTCAGAAGAGGAGGAGCGCCATTGAGCTTTTGCTATGGGTATGGTATGGAATGGAAGTCAGGGGCCATGAACGTTTAAAGCCCCCCGTGGTGCCAGAACAGTGGACCCATCTACGTGACCCCATTTCGGAAACCACACCCCTCACAGAATTTAATAAGGGGTGCAGTGAGTATTTACACCCCAGTAGTGTTTGACAGATCTTTGGAACAGTGGGCTGTGCAAATGAAAAATTTAATTTTTCATTTTAACAGACCACTGTTCCCAAAATCTACACCTATGGGGTGTAAATGCTAACTGTATCGCTTATTACATTACGTGAAGGGTATAGTTTCCAAAATGGGGTCACATTTGGGGGGTGGGGTGGGGAGTCCATTGTTCTGGCACTATGGGGGCTTTGTAAACACACGTGGCCTTCAATTCCGGACAAATTTTCTATTCAAAATCCTAATGGCACTCCTTCTCTTCTGAGCACTGTAGTTCAGACGCAGAGCACATTACATCCACATATGGGGTATTTTCTTACTCTGAAGAAATGTGGTTACAAATTTTGGGGGGCTTTTTCCTATTTTCCCTTGCGAAAATGAAAGATTTGGGGTAACAACAGCATTTTAGTGAATTATTTATTTTCCCATCCAACTTTAATGAAAATTCGTCAAACACCTGTGGGGTGTTAAGGCTCACTATACCCCTTTGTCACGTTCCGTGAGGGGTGTAGTTAATAAAATGGGGTCACATGTGGGTATTTATTTTTTTGAGTTTATGTCAGAACTGCTGTAAAATCAGCCACCCCCTGTGCAAATCACCAATTTAGGCCTCAAATATACATGGTGCGCTCTCATTCCTGAGCCTTGTTGTGCGTCCGCAGAGCAATTTAAGCCCACATATGGGCTAATTCCGTACTCAGGAGAAATTGCGTTACAAATTATGGGGGTCTTTTTTGCTTTTATCGCTTGTTAAGTATGGGGGAAAACCAGCATATTAGTGTAAAAATGTTAAAAATTTTACACTAACAGGCTGGTATAGCCCCCAACTTTTCCTTTTCATAAGGGGTAAAAGGAGAAAAAGCCCCCCAAAGTTTGTAGTGCAATATCTCCCGAGTACGGAAATACCCCATATGTGGCCCTAAACTGTTTCCTTGAAATAGACATTTGAGGACTACATTAGGGATTGCACAGTGGTGGACATAGGGGTATTCTAAACAGGGATTCCAAAACATGGTGCCTCCTGCTGTTGCTAAACTCCCAGCATGCCTGCACAGTCAGGGGGTGTCCGGAAATGCTGGGAGTTTTTGTTTTGCAACAACTGGAGGCTCCGTTTTGTAAACAATGACGTACAATATGTTTTTAATTTTTATTGAGGGGGGGGCAGTGTAAGGGGGTGTATATGTTGTGTTTTACCCTTTATTATGTGTAGTGTATTGTTTTTAAGGTACATTCGCACTGGTGGGTGACTGAGTTTCCCGCTAGGAGTTCGCGCTGCGGCGAAAAATTTGCCGCAGCCCAAACTTGAAGCAGGAATCTTACTGTAAACCTGCCCGTGTTAATATACCCTGTACATTCACATGGGGGGTCAAACCTCCAGCTGTTTCCAAACCACAAATCCCAGCATGTACTGACAGACCGTGCATGCTGGGAGTTGTACTTTTGCAACAGCTGGAGGCACACTGGTTGGAAAACTTTCAGTTAGGTTCTGTTACCCAACTCACTATATTCCAACCAGTGTGTCTCCAGCTGTTGAAAAACTACAACTCCCAGCATGGACTGATAGCCCAAGGGCATGCTGGGAGATGTAGATATGCAACAGCTGGAGGTACGCACGTACAACTCCCAGCATGCCGAGACAACTGTTTGCTGTTTGGGCATGCTGGGATTTGCAGTTTTGCAACATATGGAGGGCTACAAGTATAGAGACCACTGCACAGTGATCTCCAAACTGTGACCCTTCAGCTATTGCAAAACTACAAATCCCAGAATGCACGCACAGCAAACAGCTGTCTTGGCATGCTGGGAGTTGTAGTTTTGCATCATCTGGAGGGCTACAGTTTAGAGACCACTGTACAGTGGTCTCAGACTGTAGCCCTCCAGATGTTGCTAGGCAACTCACCGGCATCCGTAGGATCCAGGGAGCCGCATCACCATCCACTTCTTCTGCCGCCGATCGCTACACACAGCTGGCGCCGGTCCCTGTCGGTTTTCCCGTTCTGTCCGGCCTATTATGGGTGGGCAGAATGGGGAAACCGAAAGTTAACCCCCGCCCCCGACCTGCTATTGGTCATCTCTCTAGAAGACCAATAGCAGGGATGGGAGGGGTAGCACTTCACTCCTATCCGTTCAGAGGGATCGTGGGGGTCTTGGACAACCGCTATCTCCCTTATATTCAGGGTCACCGGGTTACCATAGACCGGTATGACCCAGAATCGGCGCAAATCAACTGGGCATTTGCGCGGAGTGCCTGCTGATCGATATCAGCAGTCACCCCGGTCCAATTCCCACGGGCGTATGGATACGTCCTGGGTCCTTAAAGGGGTACTTCTCCCCCCGACATCTTATCCCCTATCCAAAGGATAGGGGATAAGATGTCAGATAGCCGCGGTCCCACTGCTCACTCTGCACGTAATGACGAGCAATACAGGGGCCGGAGCATCTTTATGTCACGGCTCCGCCCCTCGTGATGTCACGGCCCGCCCCCCTCAATACAAGTCTATGGGAGGGGGAGTGGCGGTCGTCACGCCCCCTGCCATAGACTTGCATTATGGGGACGGGACGTGATGTCAGGAGGGGCGGGGCCATGACGTCACGCTGCTCCGTCCCGTATCGCCCGTCATTACGCACAGAGCGAACTTGCTCTGTGCAGTAATGATAGCTCAGTGCCGCAACGGCGATCCCCGGAGTTCCCAGCAGCGGGACTACGGCGATCTGACATCTTATCCCCTATCCTTTGGGGGCGGGGTACCTCTTTAAGTACCAGGGAGCCAGGACGTATCCATACGCCCAAGGTCATTAAGGGGTTAAAGAGTATCTGTCACCAAACTAAAATTTTAATAAATTGTTCCTTATGTTATTATAAGACACTTTGCTATTTACTTGCTGTGAAAAATCAACTTTTATATGTTTTTAACATGATTGAAATAATGGCCACTAGGTTGCTCTGTTCTGTTCCCAGAACAAGTCAAACAGTTAGTTTGGTCTCCACCCGGACAATGGGAGCAAAGGGAACGGTATGATACAGAGCTTTTTAACCCCTTAAGGACCCAGCCAATTTTCACTGTAGGACACGGCCATTTTTTGCACATCTGACCACTGTCACTTTAAACATTAATAACTCTGGGATGCTTTTAAGTTTCATTCTGATTCAGAGATTGTTTTTTCGTGACATATTCTACTTTATGTTAGTGGTAAAATTTTGTCGATACTTGCATCATTACTTGGTGAAAAATTCCAAAATTTGATGAAAAAATTAAAAATTTTGCATTTTTTTTACTTTGAAGCTCTCTGCTTATAAGGAAAATTAATATTCCAAATAAATTACCGTATTTATCGGGGTATACCACGCACCGGCCTATAACACGCACCCTCATTTTGCCAAGGATATTTGGGTAAAAAAAGTTTTTTACCCAAATATCCATGATAAAATGAGGGTGCGTGTGTGCGCGTGTATACCCCGATATACCCCCAGGAAAGGCAGGGGGAGAGAGGCCGTCGCTGCCCGCTTCTCTCCCCCTGCCTTTCCTGGGGTCTAGAGCGCTGCTGTCGGCCCTTTTCACCCCCTGGTTATCGGCGCCGCTGCCCGTTCTGTCCCCCTGACTATCGGTGCCGGCGCCGATAGCCAGGGGGAGAGAAGCGGCGCCGACAGCCAGGGGGAGAGAAGGGGCAGCGGCACCCATTGCCGGCGCCGCTGCCCCGTTGCCTCCCCCCATCCCCGGTGGCATAATTACCTGAGTCGGGTCCGCGCTGCTCCAGGCCTCTGTCGTGCGTCCCCAGTGTCGTTGCTATGCACGGTGCGGCGCTCTGACGTCATGCGCCGCGCCATTCAGCGCATAGCAATGACGCCGGGGACGCACGATGGAGGCCTGGAGCAGCGCGGACCCGACTCAGGTAATTATGCCACCGGGGATGGGGGGAGGCAACGGGGCAGCGGCGCCGGCAATGGGTGCCGCTGCCCCTTCTCTCCCCCTGGCTATCGGTCGGCACCGATAGTCAGGGGGACAGAACGGGCAGCGGCGCCGATAACCAGGGGGTGAAAAGGGCCGACAGCAGCGCTCTAGACCCCAGGAAAGGCAGGGGGAGAGAAGCGGGCAGCGACGGCCTCTCTCCCCCTGCCTTTCCTGGGGGTGTATCGGCGTATAACACGCACACAGACTTTAGGCTAAAAATTTTAGCCTAAAAAGTGCGTGTTATACGCCGATAAATACGGTATATATTGATTCACATTAAAAATATGTTTACTTTATGTTTCCATCATAAAGTTGACATGTTTTTACTTTTGGAAGACATCAGAGGGTTTCAAAGTATAGCAGCAATTTTCCAATTTTTCACCAAATTTTCAAAATCGAAATTTTTCAGAGACCAGTTTTGAAGTGGATTTGAAGGGCCTTCTTATTAGAAATATCCCACAAATAACCCCATTATAAAAACTGCACCCCTCAAAGTATTCAAAATGACATTCAAAAGGTTTGTTAACCCTTTAGGTGTTTCACAGGAATAGCAGGAAATTGAAGGAGAAAATTCAAAATCTTCATTTTTTTACACTCGCATGTTCTTGTAGACCCAGTTATTGAATTTTTACAAGGGGTAAAAAGAGAGAAATCTTCCTAAAATGTGTAACCCAATTTCTCGAGTAAGAAAATACCTCATGTGTATGTCAAGTGTTCGGCAGGCGCAGTAGAGGGCTCAAAAGGGAAGGAGCGACAGTGGGATTTTGGAGAGTGAGTTTTTCTGAAATGTTTTTTTGGGGGCATGTCACATTTCGGAAGCCCCTATGGTGCCAGAACAGCAAAAAAAAAAAACCCACATGGCATACTATTTTAGAAACTACACCCCTCAAGGCATGTAACAAGGGGTCCAGTGAGCCTTAACACCCCATAGGTGTTTGATGACTTTTCGTTAAAGTTGGATGTGAAAATGATTTTTTTTTTTCACAAAAATGCTAGTTTTCCGTCAAATTTTAAATTTTTACAAGGGGTAATAGAACAAAATGCCCCCCAAAATTTGATACCCCATCTCTTCTGAGTATGGAAATACCCCATGTGTGGACATCAAGTGCTCTGCTGGCGCACTACAATGCTCAGAAGAGAAGGAGCGCCATTGAGCTTTTGGGAAAAAAATTGTTTGGAATGGAAGTCAGGGACCATGTGCGTTTACAAAGCCGCCCGTGGTGCCAGAACAGTGGACCCCCCCACATGTGACCCTATTTTGGAAACTACACTCCTCACAGAATTTAATAAGGGGTGCAGTGAGTATTTACACCCCACTGGCGTTTGACAGCTCTTTGGAACAGTAGGCTGTGCAAATGAAAAATTAAATTTTTCATTTTCACGGACCACTGTTCCAAAAATCTGCCAGACCCCTGTGGGGCGTAAATGCTCACTGTACCCCTTATTACATTACGTGAGGGGTGTAGTTTCCAAAATGGGGTCACATGTGGGTATTAATTTTTTTGCATTTATGTCAGAACCGCTGTAAAATCAGCCACCCTTGTGCAAATCACCAATTTAGGACTCAAATGTAAATGGTGCGCTCTCACTCCTGAGCCTTGTTGTGCGCCCACAGAACATTTTACGCCCACGTATGGGGTATTTCTGTACTCAGGAGAAATTGTGTAACAAATTTTGGGGTCTTTTTTCCTTTTAACGCTTGTGAAAATAAAAAGTATGGGGCAACACCAGCATGTTAGTGTACATTTTTTGATTTTTTTTTTTACACTAACAAGCTGGTGTAGACCCAAACTATTCCTTTTCATAAGGGG
This sequence comes from Hyla sarda, assembly GCF_029499605.1. Lineage (NCBI taxonomy): Eukaryota > Metazoa > Chordata > Amphibia > Anura > Hylidae > Hyla > Hyla sarda. The sequence continues at coordinate 299,778,213 of NC_079191.1, forward strand.
TAAAAGGAGAAAAAGTCCCCCAAAATTTGTAGTGCAATTTCTCCCGAGTACGGAGATACCACATATGTGGCCCTAAACTGTTTCCTCGAAATACGACAGGGCTCCGAAGTGAGAGAGCTCCATGCGCATTTGATTCCCAAACAGGGTGCCTCTAGCTGTTGCTAAATTCCCAGCATGCCTGGACAGTCAGTGGCTGTCCGGAAATGCTGGGAGTTGTTGTTTTGCAACAGCTGGAGGCTCCGTTTTGGAAACACTGCCATACAATAAGTTTTTCATTTTTATTGGGGGGGGGGGGGGGGGGGGACGACGACAGTGTAAGGGGGTGTATATGTAGTGTTTTACCCTTTATTATGCGTTAGTATAGTGTAGTGTAGTGTTTTTAGGGTACATTCGCACTGGCATGTCACGGTGAGTTTGCCGCTAGGAGTTTGCGCTGCGGTGAAAAATTTTCCGCAGCCCAAACTTGAAGCTGGAATGTATCCTGTACGTTCACATGGGGGTTTAAACCTCCAGCTGTTTTAAAACTACAACTCCCAGCATGTACTGACAGACCGTGCATGTTGGGAGTTGTACTTTTGCAACAGCTGGAGACACACTGGTTGGAAAACCTTCAGTTAGGTTATTTTACCTAACTCAGTATTTTCCAACCAGTCTGCCTCCAGCTGTTGCAAAACTACAACTCCCAGCATGTACAGATCGCCGAAGGGCATGCTGGGAGATGTAGTTATGCAATAGCTGGAGGTACGCAACTACAACTCCCAGCATGCCGAGACAGCTGATTGCTGTTTGGACATGTTGGGATTTGCAGTTTTGCAACATCTGGAGGGCTACAGTTTTAGAGAACACTGCAAGGTGATCTCCAAACTGTGGTCCTCCAGCTGTTGCAAAACTACAAATTCCAGCATGCCCTGACAGCAAACAGTTGTTTGGGCATGCTAGGAGTTGTAGTTTTGTAACATCTGCAGGGCTACAGTTAGAGACCACTGTATAATGGTCTCAAACTGTACCCTCCAGATGTTGCTAGGCAACTCACCGGCTTCCGTCAGATCCAGCCGCACGTCATCGCCGCCGCCGATCTCCGTCGCCGGTCCCAGTCGTTTCTCCGTCCTGCCCCGCCTATTGTGGGTGGGCAGGACGGGGAAAACGAAAGTTAACCCCCCCGCCCCAGATCTGCTATTGGTGGGCGCGTCTAGACCACCAATAGCAGGGATAGGAGGGGTGGCCACCTCACTTCTATTCCTTCAGGGGGATTGTGGGTGTCTTAGACAACAGCGATCCCCCTTATATTCCGGGTCCCCGGGTTACTATAGACGCGCGCAAATCGCAAGTGTGAATTCACTTGCGATTTGCCGCGATCGCCGACATGGGCGGGGTCTGATGACCCCCCTGGGCGTTTGCACGGGATGCCTGCTGAATGATTTCAGCAGGCATCCTGGTCCGATCCCCGCCTGGTGCGCGGCGGGGGCCGGAATTCTCCATGACGTACGCGTACGTCATGGGTCCCTAAGTACCAGGGTGTCATGATGTACGCGTACGTCAAGGGTCCTTAAGGGGTTAAAGCTCGGAATATTTTTTTTAGGGCAGGAGTAGTTAGTGAATATAATCAGAGTTAGTTTAGAAAATATGGTTTGATGACAATTTGATGATAAGTTTTATCCTTCAACCCATGCACTAGTTTAGAAGCTCTGTCCCAAACTCTTTTTCAAAAACTCAAAATGCAAAGACTCAATATTTAGAGTGTTGACCCTTCTTTTTCAAGACTTCTGAAATTCACCCTGGCATGTTGGATATCAGATTCTGTGGGCTACATGCCGACTGATGGCAACTGATGCTTACAGCAGGGCAAAAAAGTATTAAGTCAGCCACCAATTGTGCAAGTTCTCTCACTTAAAAAGATAAGAGAGGCCTGTAATTTTCAACATAGGTATACCTCAACTATGAGAGACATAATGCGAAAAAAAAATCCATAAGATCACATTGTCTGATTTTTAAAGAATTTCTTTGCAAATTATGGTGGAAAATAACTATTTGGTCAATAACAAAAGTTAATCTCAATACTGTTATATACCCTTTTTGTCAATGACAGAGGTCAAACATTTTCTTTAAGTCTTCACAAGGTTTTCCCACACTGTTGCTAGTATTTTGGCCCATTCCTCCATGCAGATCTCCTCTACAGCAGTGATGTGCTGGGGTTGTCGTTGGGCAACACGGACTTTCAACTCCCTCCTAAGGTTTTCTGTGGGGTTGAGATCTGGAGACTGGCTCGGCCACTCCAGGACCTTCTTACAAAGCCCGGGTGGTATATTTGGGATCATTGTCATGATGAAAGACCCAGCCACGTTTCAACTTCAATTCCCTTGCTGGTGGAAGGAGGTTTTCACTCAAAATCTCACGATACATGGTCGCATTCATTCTTTCCTTTACACGGATCAGTCATCCTGGTACCTTTGCTGAAAAACAGCCCAGAAGCATGATATTTCCACCCCCCTTGCTTCACAGTAGGTATGGTGTTCTTTGGATGCAACTCAGCATTCTTTCTCCTCCAAACACAATTAGTTGAGTTATTATCAAAAAGTTCTACTTTGGTTCCATCTGATCATATGACATTATCCCAATCCTCTTCTGGATCATCCAAATTCTCTCTAGCAAACTTCAGATGGGCCCGGACATGTACTGGCTTAAGCAGGGGGACACGTCTGGCACTGCATGATTTGAGTCCCTGGTGGTGTAGTGTGTTACTGATGGTAGCCTTTGTTACTTTGGTCCCAACTCTCTGAAGGTCATTCACTAGGTCCCCCCTGTGTGGTTCTGGGATTTTTGCTCACCGTTCTTGTGATCATTTTGAAACCATGGGGTGAGCCCCAGATCGAGTGAGATTATCAGTGGTCTATTATCAGTGGTCTTGTAGAACTTCCATTTTCTAATAATTGCTGCCACAGTTGATTTCTTCACACCAAGCTGCTTACCTATTGCAGATTCAGTTTTCCTAGCCTGGTGCAGGGCTACAGTTTTGTTTCTGGTGTCCTTTGACAGCTCTTTGGTCTTGACCAAAGTGGAGTTTGGAGTGTGACTGTTTGAGGTTGTGGACAGGTGTCTTTTATATTTATAAGTTAAAGGGGTAGTCCAGTGGTGAAAAACTTATCCCCTATCCTAAGGATAGGGGATAAGTTTGAGATCGGGGGGGTCCGACCGCTGGGGCCCCCTGCGATCTCTCTGTACGGGGCCCTGGCTCTCCGCCGAGATAGCGGGTGTCGACCCCCGCACGAGGCGGCGGCCGACACGCCCCCTCAATACATCTCTATGGCAGAGCCGGAGATTGCCGAAGGTAGCGCTTCGGCTCTGCCATAGAGTTGTATTGAGGGGGCGTGTCGGCCGCCGCCTCGTGCGGAGGTCGACACGCCCCCTTCCCGCGGGGCTCCATACAGGAGATCGCAGGGGGCCCCAGCGGTCGGACCCCCCGCGATCTGCAACTTATCCCCTATCCTTAGGATAGGGGATAAGTTGCTCACCACTGAATCACCACTGGACTACTCCTTTAAAACATGTGCCATTAATACAGGTAACGAGTGGAGGACAGAGGAGACTCAAAGAAGAAGTTAAAGGATTATGAGAGCAAGAAATATTGCTTGTTTGTAGGTGACCAAATACTTATTTTACCGAGGAATTTACCAATTGATTAGAAATCCTACAATGTGATTTCCGGTGTTCTTTCCCCCCATTCTGTCATAGATGAAGTGTACCGATGATGAACTTGATGAAATTACAGGCCTCTCTCATCGTTTAGTCAGGCACAATTAGAGGCTGACTAAATACTTTTCCCCCCACTGTAAATAGTGCAGCCTTACCTTAGAACAGCCATAATATTTTTACCTTATCATAGTACATTTCAAAATGCCACACAAGTTTGGTGTTAAACAAAAAAGCACACAACAACAACAACTTCAACATAACTGAACAACACTGTAATATAAAATTTACTTGCATACCTTTGCCTTTGACCAAATTTTCCAGTCTAAAAGAAGGTGTTCTAGTAATCGAACATCTTGAATCACAGCAGTAGTTTCATAATTTAGACAAACGCTTGCATTGTCACTTATATTGAGTAGCCAATCGTCAGTGCATCCTTTTAGAATAGTCTAAAGAAATCAAAAATGCAACCAATTAATAATTTTTCAGAAATTTGCATTAATATGATATGAAACTGAAGTACTGAAATACAAAATGTTAACATATTTAAAAAATTCCTTCCCAACTCAAAATATAGCAATCAGAAAATGGCTCCTTCTGGATACTTCCCATTTATTACTCCGGTTGCCCATTTTTAAACCCACTGCATCTTAACATTGGTAGTACTGTTTTTATTGCACAAAACTATGCCCCTTTTGAGGCACCCCGTGATCTTATTTGCCTTGGCTAGAGCTGTCCAGTAAAGGCTGCTACAGTTACATTTACTGTTAATAATCTATCATATTCCATCATTATAGACGTAACCCCTAATCTGCAGAATAGAGCCGTAAACGGAAATATAAAATATATTATAAGGGTCAGAAGAGGACAATTTTCATACAAAAATGTATCATGTTATAAAAGCAGTAAAATAAAACCTATATAAATTGAGTATCATTGTAATCGTATGGACCCACAGTATAATGATAAGGTGTTCTTTTTACCGAAAAGTGTATTGCGTAGAAACGGAAGTCCACAAAAGGTCTTTTTTTTTCTAATTTTGCCCTACAAAATAATATTTTTTGTTTCACCATAGAATGTGTGAGCTTATGGATGTCACTGCAAAGGACAATTGGTGGGGCAAAAAACTAGCCCTCATATGGGTCTTTAAGTGGAAAATTGGTGTTCAAAATATTTTATTCAAACGTTTTAAAATACAGTGGGAGGCAAAAAAAAATATTTTGGATGGGACAATTGAAAAGGAAATAGCAATTTTTCAACTCTTGGGGAGGGACATTCATTTTTACACAGTGCATTTTACGGTAACAATTATATGTCTCTCGATTCTGTGGGTCAGTATGATCTGAACAATACCCATGTTTAAAAAGCTTTCCTATTGTACTAATTTAAAAAAAATTGAAAAGGGGGTGATTTTAAGATTTATTAGGGAGAGGCTAATAAATTATTTAACCCCTTAACGACCAGGGGCGTATATTTACACCAATACTCCGCCTATTGTCTAATTAGACAAAAAGCACCTGAAAGACTGTATAGCGAGTTAACTCACCACAAATAGAGTTCAATAGTAGCACATCAGGAGAGTACACAGGGAAGCACAGAACAGTGCAGTTGAACCGATTCCCAGATGGAGGAATCCCAGAAAAACAAAAACTGTAAATTCCAGCTCCCCTAAAAAATATAAACTTTATAAATTCCGTAAAAATCCATGTGCTCAAAACCATTTAAATACTAAATGAAAGGTGTTTCATTTAGTTTTTAAATGGTTTGTTTTGAGCACATGATTTTAAACAGAATTTATTAAAGTTTTAGATTTTCAAAACACCTGAACTAGACTCTTTACATTCCAAGGCTATCAAAGACATAGGGGGAGATTTATCAAAGGATTTAGACTGGTTTTTCCGGTCTAAATTTGTCGCACAGAAAGTCGCAGTCTAAATATGTGCGACTTTTCTGCGACTTTTGCTGTAGAGGATTTTTAGAACATGATGCATGCAAGTCTATTTTAGACGGAAATGCATTGGAAAATGCATTGGTGCTGAATTTATTAAGTGTGACTTTTGCGCGACAAGCCGCATCTGCCCAAAATACGCTGAAATGTAAGACCATGTTGGAGCAGGTCTAAATGCAGTTTAAGCTGTAGACCCTGAAGTCTGTGCACAGAATTTATCAAGGGCTGTGAGACCTTTGATAAATTAGGAGCACAATAGACAGGAGACTACCACATACGCTGGTCTATAAGCATACCCAGAATAGACTAGATTAGTAAATGTCCCCCATAGTGTGGTTAAAAATAAGAATAGGTTATCTCTGAAATATAAATAGACCTGTTACTGTATACAAATCCTGATAGCAATACATAAAAGGGAAATAGTTATACTACATATATATAGGACAATGAGTCCATAATATCCTAACTGTAAGAAAAAATCCAAACGATTAAAGAAAAGATTACTTGTTATAGTGGAGCAAATGTATACAAGTTAATTGGTGTTTTTTTACAAGCATGGCATAAAAGTTTATGTCTAAATATTTTATTCCCGAAAGTGTTTCTACAGTATGATTTATATTACAAAAAAAAAAAAAAAAGAATAAGTATTATAAAGATAATTATATCACAACCTCATGCAGGAATAAATATGTAGCTTGCTTTCATAATATATAAATCTAGTACTAGTATGTTTTAATATATACTTGTATGTTAATATTAAATCCTGTCTACGATTTAAGCCCATAGGGTGTCTGCTATTTAAGGTGAAAATCCAATAACTCAAGTAATTTCTTTGTCATATTGCCCCCCCCCCCGCATGGAGTATAAGAAATTCTTTCTATGCCCTTTAGGGTAAAGCCTCGCGTTTCTCCAGCATGTATGTCTCGGAAAATATTGTTTTGTTTTAACATTGAAACATTAATATTGTGATTTTTTTATATCTGAAATAGGTTTCCTAAAACGTGTCTTTTATGAGTTGGATGTACATCCTACGTATTGTTAAAGGGTACCTCTCATCAAAAAACTTCTGATATATTATAGATTAATGTATGCAGAATAACTTTACAATTGCATGTTATTAAATAATATGCTTCTTTCTATTTAATTTTCCACTTTGAAGAAATGACCACTAGGGGTCTCCCTACCAGTCCTGGCAGCAAGCATTTCAGACTCATGCTGGAGTCCTAAACACTACGAGCTACCAGTAAGCTTGGTTCACAAAGTAGAACACTCAGAGCTGCCAGCCTGCTTTGTTCACAGCCTGTTTGGCTGTGAACAAAGCAGGCTGGCAGCTCTAAGTGTTTAGGACTCCAGCATGAGTCAGAAATGCTTGCTGACAGGACTGATCGGGAAAAAAACAATAGAAAGAAGCATATTTTTCATTAACATGCTATTGGACAATTATTCAACATTCATTAATCTAAAATATATTAAAAGTTTATTTGATGAGAGGTACCCTTTAATGACAAATATTGCATGTTAAACATATAATGCTCTTGGTATTGCTATTTATATAAGAAGATTAAATTGAATTCTTTATTAGTTACAGTAGATGTAAATTTGCTGGTGATATGCACATTTGTACATATGAGACATCGTTGGTGATCGCATTTATGGTTACCACATTGATTCAGCCGTTATTCAGTTTTAGGGTGTGTTGTAAAATAACTAGGAGACCACATAGTTTTAAGTGTAGGAGCTTTCCTCTAAACTACTCTAAAGCCAGTGTACATGATACTTCCTATGGACGCATCCTGACTTAGAATTGGTAAATACTTGCGAATGATTTTTTTTTAAATGTAATAAAATTGACTGCTAAAAGCTGTCACAAATGTGAGTGGTTGTGTGGCTAGTAAAAAAAACATTAGATTGTGCTGATATTTAATCCCGAAGTAAGTCAGATCTATTCATGGCAGATACCTTCTGTTGGGCCGTAATCAGATTAGCATCTGGGTAACCACGATAATTTGTTTCGCAAACACTGTGACTAATTCAAAGACTGCATTTTTTGTGCAATTTCTACGTAGCCTAATCCATTCTCCATATGGGATGTTCTTAGTGACATGGGGAGGATGACATTTTGCATGTAAAATCGAATTTCCTGCACATTCCTTTGCATATGGTTGTACCTCTGACATGTTATCTGTATTAATTTAACATCTAAAAACTGGATTTGTTTACCTCCATATGTAAACAAACTAAATTAATGAAATTGTCATTTATATACTCAACAAACTCTGTGAATACCTTTTTTTTTATTATTCCATACCACAACCAAGTCATCAATATAGCGACCGATCCAGATTATGGAAACTAGAAATGGATTGTTAGGAATGAACAAGTATCTAGTTTCATAAAAGGACATGTAAATATTGGTATATGAAGGTAAAAACTTACCGCCCATGTTTGCTCCCTTAGGGCAAGTGTCTATTTGGTTTCAGGCAGGTGTGCAGCAGGAGACGTGGTCTCAACAGAGATAGATATAATCCTAATTTAGGATAACTAGTGAACTGTAACAAGAATGAATTGAGGCACTCAGATCCCTCCAAGGAACAGCACAGGATATAGACGGCGCAAAAAACTCCAAAGGTAAAACAGATTTATTTACCTGGCATGCAGCGCTTTTCGCTGGACAACCAGCTTCATCAGGAAGCCTGATGAAGCTGGTTGTCCAGCGAAACGCGTTGCATGCCGTGTAAATAAATCTGTGTTACCTTTGGAGTTTTGTGCGCCTAGCCTGTGCGGTTCCTTGGAGGGATCTACCTGAGTGCTTCACCTGTGTTGTGAGGAGCGGCTGCCGATCTTCACCCGTCGAGGGTTTACTTCACGCTTACACCATAGTTGTACTTGGATGTAGTACAACTCTACTCGGTGAGCATTATTGCTTTTATATCCTATACCGGACATGTTACGTTATCAACGCTGCTGTTCAAGAATGAATTGAGACTTACACAATAGCCCCACCTAGTGGGCATTGTCTGAACTCGTCTCACTGCACTACCTGATAATTTTAACATATATTGTGTGGAATTATCAGTTTTTAATGTAGAAATAAAAGTTATGTTTTAGGTGGGTCTTTAGTTTAGGGTATTATTCCCCGGGGGGATTTCCCCTTTCATTAAGGTGATTGGTAAATAGAAGTGATTTCTCCCAAGACCTACTAGGGACTGTTTCTGTTTAGACATGCTTGCTCCCTTAAGACTGCAAAAAATCACTGTCAAATAAAAAATTAAGTATTGTGCCTCCACTAAAAACTCATTTTAGGCTAAGTTTCCACTTTTTTTTTCTGGCAGTTTTTGGAAAACGGACACTGCATTTTTGAGCCAAAGCCAGAAGTGTATTCAAAAGGAATAGGAAGTATAAAGGAAGGACTTATACAGGGTGGGCCATTTATAAGGATACACCTTAATAAAATGGGAATGGTTGTTATTAACTTCCTGTTTGTAGCACATTAGTATATGTGAGGGGGGGGGGGGATTTTCAAGATGGGTGGTGACCATGGCGGCCATTTTGAAGTCGGACATTTTGAATCCAACTTTTGTTTTTTCAATACTTAGAGGGGCATGTGACACATCAAACCTATTGGGAATTTCACAAGAAAAACTATGATGTGCTTTGTTTTAACGAAAATGTATTCTTTCATGAGTTATTTACAAGTTTCTGAACACTTATAAAATGTGTTCAATGTGCTGCCCATTGTGTTGGATTGTCAATGTAACCCTCTTCTCCCACTCTTCACAGACTGATCGCAACACCGCAGGAGAAATGCTAGCACAGGCTTCAAGTATCTGTAGTTTCAGGTGCTGCAGAATGGTCAAAACAAAAATTGGAACAGGACCCTCAGTTTATGCAGAAGATTTTGTTCAGTGATGAGGCAAACTTTTATGTGAATGTTGAAGTTAAACAAAACCACCACTATTGGTCTGACACTAACCCATATTAGATAGATCCCTCCAAGACTGTTGGAACACAATGGTGATGGTATGGTGTGGTACATGGGGTACAAAGATAGTGGGGCCATTCTTCATCAATGGAAACCTCAAGGCCACTGGATATGCGAAATTGCTAAATGATTATGTGTTTCCCTCTTTATGCACTGAAGCTGGCACGTTCCCTGAGTTTTTCCAGCAAGATGGTGCCCCACCACATTAGGGGTGTCAGGTCTGAGCATTCCTAGATGAACAGTTTCCTGGGAAGTGGATTGGTCATCACGGGCCAGTTGAACGGCCCCCAAGGTCTCCTGATGTGACCCCCTTAGACTTTTTTTTGGGGTCATCTGAAGGCAACTGTCTATACTGTGAAGATACGAGATGTGCAGCACCTGAAACTATGGATACTGGAAGCCTGTGCTAGCATTTCTCCTGTGGTGCTGCTATCAGTGTGTGAAGAGTGGGAGAAGAGGGTTGCATTGACAATCCAACACAATTGAACACATTTTATAAGTGGTCAGAAACTTGTAAATAACTCATGAAAGAATAAAGTTACGTTAAAACCAAGCACATCATTGTTTTTCTTTTAAAATTCCCAATAAGTTTGATGTGTCACATGACCCTCTTCCTATTGAAAAATATAAGTTGGATTCAAAATGGCCGTCATGGTCACCACCCATCTTGAAAAGTTTTCCCCCTCACATATACTAATGTGCCACAAACAGGAAGTTAATATCACCAACTATTCCCATTTTATTAAGGTGTATCAATATAAATGGCCCACCCTGTAGTTCTCCTCCCCTTATGGATCCACTTCTGACTTTGGCTCAAAAATTGCAGTGGCAGTTTTCCAAAAACTGCCAAAAAACTAAAAAAAACTAATGGAAACTTAGCCTAAGTCTGTAGTATAAGTACTACAATGATCTACATACCAGGTGAGAACTTGTAAGCCATGCAGACAAATATAAAGCAGTAACAAAGTCTTATACCTCATGCCATGACAATTGTTCTATTATGTTAAGTACATGTTTTGTATCTCTGATATAAGTAGGAGTTATTTTGAAGAACAAATTAATATAATGATCTTACCCATACACCTAGGAGCTCCCTCAATGAGCCGATACCTCTCATTGGGGAAGTTAATTCCTCTTTGGGAAATGATGAAAAATGTGACAGGATTATCAACATAAAAGTAGTTTCTGGCTTTTTGGTTGAAAATTCCTAATGTCAGTCCATGATCCAGTAATTCATGAAATGCAACTAAACATGTTTCTGTGGATTAGATAGGAATTTAGTGTATGTTGTAGTGTTATGCAGCAATTCCTCACTTTTTTTATGCAAGCCTGCATTCATGCAGACAATAGCACCTCCCTTGTCCGCATTGCGAACAAGGACGTCTACATTGTTTATTATTTGTTTACTTGCTCTCTTTTCAGAAGGACATTAGAAAACCTTTATAGGATTTTTTATCAACCCAATGTTTTAAAGATATCAATCCCCTCTCAACCAGCTCCTGGAAAGTATCCAGTGCCAGCACCCGAGAGGTCAGGGGATAAAAACCAGGGTTGCTAGTCGGGAAAGGAATTCCCACCTCATTGCTGTTGGCCTTCGACTCATTGAAAAGCATAGTAGCGTCATTTAGGAGCATCCGCTCTCATGCAGAATGTGTGGTTAGAAAGGACGCAGAGAGAGCACTGGTGTCATTTCTGTCTCTTTGCGTCGGAAAGTTCACAGTCATTCACTTCACATTGCAGAAAATGTCTTAACCGTGATATTATGTGCAAATTTATAAACATCCATAATGGAAGAAAAAATATCAAGGTTACAGGTAGAAGAAAAACTTTTTGTTCAGAGGACAAGATGTAGCTTGATAGATTAATCACAGCAGTACTTATCTTTTGTTCTTGTAAAGCCTGCTCTACTACTGACTTGTATTTTGCGTTTTCTTTCTGCTCTTTTGACTTTCTTTTTTGATTCTCAGCGTTTTCTGAAGAGGAAGAGCCTTGGGAAGAGATACTGGTGTCCGACATATTGCTGCTCAATTCAGAGGACCTTTCAGAGGTGTCATCTGAGATTGAGCTCCTTGATAACTCCGTGTCTGAAAAACATACTCTACGGCCACCTTTCATTTTGTGTATTTTTTGAGAATGGATTTAGGTCCAAAGTGTTTTTTCGTTTTTCTATAGAAAGATTCCTCCTTTATCAGTCATCTGTATCCCTTTAAAACTTGTGTTTCTTATACTCCCTTAATGTCCTTTTCCAAGTTTCAGATTTTTTGTTTCATCTTTGCTTCCAGGGCAATGACTTCAGATACTGAACATCATATCTTTGACATCCTTAATTTCTTTCTTTACATCATCCAAAACCTTATGCTTAAATTTCACTGTTAGGTTTATTAATTTCTTTGAGCTCACCAATAGGATCTCGCACCAGTCAGAAATTCCTCTGTATATATTGTTGTAGGTTTATTCCTTAAAGAGTACCTGCCATCAAAACATATTTTCTAAACTACTACTAACACCCCTCCTGCCCTTAAATATTTTCCTGAGTTTTAATAAGCTGTGTATCATATCTTTCCCCTTGCCAACATTGTCTGAGCTCACGGCAGGAGAAAGTGGGTGTTCCCCAGCAGGTGCAGGTCACTGAAGCCTGCGAGAGCTGTGCCTCGCCATACCCCAACAGGCACTTCCTGAGTTTGGACTTCTGCAAGTCCAAGTGGAGACCAAACTAACTGTTTGACTTGCATAAGGGAGCAGAACAGAGCCACCTAGTGGCCGATTTTCTATCACATTAAAAACAAATAAAGGTTGATAATTTTAACAGCAAGTAAATAGCAAAGTGTCTTATAATAACATAAGGAACAATATAATAAAAGTTTAGCTTGGTGACAGGTACTCTTCAACCCCTTAAAGGGGTACTCCGGTACTTACACATCTTATCCCCTTTCCAAAGGATAGGGGATAAGATGCCTGATCGCTGGAGTCCCGCAGCTGGGGATGCCCGGGATCATTAACGTGGCACCCCGTTTGTAATCAGTCCCCGGAGCGAGTTCGCTCCGGGTCTGATTACGGTCGACCGCAGGGCCGGCGGCGCGTGACGTCACGCCCCCGCGTGATGTTACGCTCTGCCCCTCAATGCAAGCCTACGGGAGGGAGTGTGATAGCTATCACGCCCCCTCCCGTAGGCTTGCATTGAGGGGCGGAGCATGACGTCACACGGGGGAATGACGTCAAACGCCGCCGGCCCTGCGGTTTGCTCCGGGGACTGATTACAAACGGGGTGCCGCGTGCATGATCGCGGGACTCCCGCGATCAGTCATCTTATCCCCTATCCTTTGGATAGGGGATAAGATGTGTAAGCACCGAAGTACCCCTTTAAGGACTAAGGTCATTTTGGCCTTAAGGACCAGAGCATTTTTTGCACATTTGACCACTGTCACTTTAAGCATTAAAGGAAAACTGTGATATGTTTTGTCTCGCACTATCAACGGGTACCTGTGGATAGTGCGGGAGACGCTGAACAATTTGAGTCCTACCTTGCCTTATAGCTGGTTTTCGGTATATTCAAACTAGCTGCTAACTGGCACGGGCGGGGTTACTGCCTTCAACTGGCACTGTGACGTAACTGCCGCCCAAGCCCACAGCACTGCCCGGCTAATGAATATTCATACATTGTCTTACACTCTCCATCTCATCTCGGCCAAGTCCTGGACGATACTGCGCATGTGCGGGAATTCCTACTATACCCGGAAGCTGTCTTCAGCGTTGCTTCAAACTTCCGGGTATAGAAGGGAATCCGGCGCATGCGCAGTATCGTCCAGGACTCGGCCGAGATGAGACAGAGAGTGTAAGACAACTTATGAATATTCATTAGCCAGGTGGTGCTGCGCGCTAGGCGGCGGTTACGTCCCAGTGCCAGTTGAAGGCAGTAACCCCGCCCGTGCCAGTTAGAAGATAATTTGAATATACCGAAAATCTGCTATAACGGGCGTACGGCGCAGCGGATCCGAGCAAGGTAGAACTCAAAATGTTCAGCGTCTCCGCACTGTCCACTGGTACCCGTGGATAGTGCGGGACAAAACATATGACAGTTTTCCTTTAATAACTCTGGGATGCTTTTACTTATGAAGTTGAGTCTGAGATTGTTTTTTCTAACATATTCTACTTTATAATAGTGGTAAATTTTCATCAATACTTGCATCATTTCTTGGTGAAAAATTCAAAAATTTCACGAAAAATTTGAAAAGTTTGCATTTTTCTAACTTTGATGCTTTCTGCTTGCGAGGAAAATAGACATACCAATTTTGAAGTGGATTTGAGGGGGCTTTATATTAGAAATACCCCATAAATGACCCCATTATAAAAACTGCACCCATCAAAGTATACAAAATGATATACAGAATGTTTGTTAACCCTTTAGGTGTTTCACAAGAATTGCTGCAAAGTGAAGGAGAAAATTCAAAATCTAAATTTTTTACACTAACATGTTCTTGTAGACCCACTAACATGTTCTTGTTGAATTTTTACAATGGGTAAAATGAGAAAAGAAAAGAAAAGAAAATGCCTCCCCCCCCCTCCCCCCTACCTTTTCATAAGAAGTAAAAGGAGAAAGCCCCCAAAATTTGTTAGGCAATTTCTTCCGAGTACGGAAATACCCCATATGTGGTCCTAAAATGTTTCCTTGAAATACGACAGGGCTCCAAAGTGAGAGGGCGCCAAGCGTATTTGAGGCCAAAATTTGTGATTTGCATATGGATGGACATAGGGGTATTCTACGCCAGCTGTTTTAAAACTCCCAGCATGCCTGGACAGTTAATGGCTGTCCAGCAATACTGGAGGCAATACTGGAGGCTACTCAACAGCTGGAGGCTACGTTTTGGAAACAGTGCCGTACCCGATTTTTTCATTCTTATTGGGGGGGGTTGTCGGGGCGGAGATGGGAACGACTGCGTAGGGGTATGTGTATATGTAGTGTTTTACTTTTTATTTTGTGTAGGTGTAGTGTAGTGTAGTGTTTTTAGGGTACATTCACACGAGCGGCGGTTCACAGCCCGAGTGAATGTACCCTGTACATATACATTGAAAAGGGGGGGGCGCAAACCTCGAGCTTTGGCTGTCCGTGCATGTTGGGGACCACTGTGCAGTGGTCTTCAATCTGTGCTCTTCCAGATGTTGCAAAACTGCAACTCTCAGCATGCCCAGACCGTCCAGGCATGCTGGGAGTTGCAGTTCTGTAACATCTGGCCCTTCAGATGTTGCCAACTACAACTCCCTTCTTGCCCTTCGGCTGTCTGGGCATGCTGAGAGTAGTTGTTTTGCAACGGGAGGCACGCTGATTGGGAAACATTGTTTCCTGACTCAGTGTTTCCCAAACAGTGTGCCTCCTATTGTTGCAAAACTACAATTCCCAGCATGCCCAGAAAGCCGAAAGGCATGCTGGGAGTTCAGTTTGGAGACCGCTAAGTAGTGGCGTCCAAACTGTAGCCCTCCAGATGTTGCAAAACTTCAACTTCAAGCATGCCCAGACTGCCCAGGCATGCTGGGAGCTGTAGTTCGGCAACATCTGAAGGGCCAGGTGTTACAGAACTAGAACTCCCAGCATGCCTGGACTGTCTGGGCATGCTGAGAGTTTATCAATGTTGTATGTGAAAAGCAGCTTTTTTATGCATTTTTTTTCTTTTTTCAGTTCTTTTTGACGGCTGTGCACCTTATTTACAAAAACTTAAACTGATAAATATTGCGTATCTTTTATGACCTCAGAAAGCGCTTGGAGCCGCCAATAGCACAGGCATTTACCACAGAGCATTTTTTATAAGGACACCACAATCTAAAATCAGGAAACACTATGGGGAACACAGCAATTTTTCCTTGTCAAACGGTTAGATAATACAGGCACACATTGCTATTTATAGGACATAAAAAAAAAAGCTGTGGCAAGAAGGTTTGCTGTGTCTATCAAGGAAAGGAAAAAACAGATCAGCTCACCACTTGTTGTAGCTTAGAACAGACATCAGCACAACCTTCCTCCTGTGTGCAAGCGGACAGACTCAGGATCCATGTCTCCAGGTGGGTCAATCAGCATGGGGACAACTCCCAGTAGCATAAAATTCAAGGTTTATGAAATAATTTAAAATCCATATGATATGAACAAAAATACAAGGAGTAAAATCAAATGAATGAAACGCACCAACGCGTTTCGACTTGTTCACAAGTCTAAGTCATGGCCATGACTAAGACTTGGGAACAAGTTGAAACGCGTTGGTGGGATTCATTCGTTTGATTTTACTCCTATTTTTGATTGTTGGCGGATGCTTTAGTCCAGGTCTGGGAGGACATCCCTCAGGAGACTATCAGCCACCTCATCAGGAGCATGCCCAGGCATTGTAGGGAGGTCATACGGGCACATGGAGACCACACACACTACTGAGCCGCATTTTGACTTGTTTTAAGGACATTACATCAAAGATGGATCAGCCTGTAGTGTGGTTTTCCACTTTGATTGTGAGGGTGACTCCATATCCAGACCTCCATGGGTTGATAAATTTGATTTCCATTGATCATTTCCATTGATCATTTTTGTGTGATTTAGTTTTTAGCACAGGTTATGTAAAGACGAAAGTATTTAATATGATTAGTTCATTCATTCAGATCTAGGATGAGTTATCTTAACATAGTAACATAGTTCATAAGTTTGAAAAAAGACCATCAAGTTCAACCTATAACCCTAATGAATTCCTACTGAGTTGATCCAGTAGAGGTAAAAATTCCTTCCCGACTCCAAATATGGCAATCAGAATAGGTCCCTGGATCAACCTTCTGTCCCTATAGATCTAGAATCCATAACCTGTAATTATTCTCCAAAAATGCAACCAGACCCCTTTTAAATTCTTCTACTGAATTGCACAGTCTTACTGCTCTTACACTATGAGGTCTAACTAGTGATTTGTACAGTGGTAGAATTATTTCCTTGTCTTGGGCATCTATGCACCTATTGATACACCCCATGTGTTCTTCATTTTCACAGACCCATGTTCCAAAAATCCATCAGACACCTGTGGGATCTAAATGCGCACTGCACTCCTGGTTACATTCCTTAAGGGGTGTCATTTCCAAAATGGGGGTCACATGTGGGTATTTTTTTATATATATTTTTTGCATTTATGTCCTTACCACTGCAACAACCAGCCATTCCAATGCAAATCACCAATTTAGGTCTCAAATGTACATGGTGCTCTCGCACTCCTGAGCCATGCTATGTGCTCCAACAGCACTATACATCTACATATCTGGTATTTCCGTACTCGGGAAAAATTGTGTTACAAATTTTGATTGCCTTTTTTTCTCCTTTTACTTCTCCTGACATGGACAGAGGTGTCAGTAGAGCACTGTGGTCAGACAGAAAATAAATTTAAAAAGAAAAGAACTTCATGTGGAGCATACAGCAGCTGATAAGTACTGGAAGGATTAAAACTGAAATAATTTACTAATCTGTTTAAATCAACTGGTGCCAGAAAGTTATACAAAATGTTTTCCATGTTCATGCATGCTGGGAGTTGTGGTTATTCAACAATTGGAAGCACTTTTTTCTATGAAAAAATGTGCCTCCAGCTGTTGTATAATTACAACTCCTAGCATGCAAAGACATGCCGAAGGGCATGCGGGGAGTTGTAGCTACAATACAGCTGGAGGCACACAACTAAAAACCCCAGCATGCGCGTTGGCTGCCCATGCATGCAGGGAGTTATAGTTATGCAACAGCTAGTGGGAAAAAGTGCCACTAGCCGTGGCTTAACTAACTCCCAGCATGCCCTTTGGCTGTGCATGCTGGGAGTTGTACCGCTGCACAAGCAGGAGCCACATAGGCTTTACCACCTGCAGTTGCAGCCAGGTGTGGATCCCGCCGCCAATGGTGTCCCTTCCGCAGCCGCAAACAAACCAGAACCTGCTCTCGCCCTCAACATTAGGGGCTGAGTGAGTGACATCGCCACAGCCAAATAATCACAGCAATAGTGCCACCTCACTCCTGCTGGTCAAGGGTGATTTTTGCTGTCTCTGACAGCACCAATCACCCTTATTTTTGCGGGCCCGAAAAATAAATGATTTGCTGGTCAGAATTTACCAGCCAATCACGATATTTGCTGACAAGGGGTGGTCTCAGGACCCCCCTAGGTGATATGCTAAGAATGATGCTGTTGGATAATATAAGTGATCCTGGCCCAATCACCAAATACGAAGACGCTATGATCCCAGACCACCGTGCCGTAAATGTACAGTGCTGTACGCTAAGTTAGTTCTAGCAGCGTCGTACATTTATGGTGCGTGTCCTTATGGGGTTAACATGCAATTGCATAGCATTGCTCAGTGTTATCGGCCAACTGTTGGCTTAGCATAGACTTAGCGGAGAGGATGAGGGGATATCCAGAGGGCACACAAACAGATTGGACCCTTATATACATGTGGCGATAGGTTAATGATAGGTTGTCATTGTGGTGTTTAAGTGTAGGGATCGCCCCTGTGCCTCTCAAATTAATATTCATCTGATATGTAAGTGGCTTTTACAAAAAAAAAAATTCCCTATGTTACATTTAAATATTTATGATTGATAAGATAATTTTATATAATGCCAATTATTTGTGATGTACTGCTTTGGTGCTTTTTTTGCATACATTTGTTATTGAGTAATACATATATGCATACGTTCTATTGATACTCTTTGACATCATCCAATTGGATTTAACATGTTGTTAAGTGTTATCTATTAAAATATACGGTATATTTTAAGGGATTTTGGAAGATCTTTTGTAAACTTATGTATACCCAAAACCACTATATACATTTTTTCCTGTAAATCTTACTTAACCCCTTAAGGACCAGGCCATTTTATACCTTAAGGACCGGAGCGTTTTTTGCAATTCTGACCACTGTCACTTTAAACATTAATAACTCTGTAATGCTTTTAGTTATCATTCTGATTCCGAGATTGTTTTTTCGTGACATATTCTACTTTAACTTAGTGGTAAAATTTTATGGTAACTTGCATCCTTTCTTGGTGAAAAATCCCAAAATTTGATGAAAAAAATGAAAATTTTGCATTTTTCTAACTTTGAAGCTCTCTGCTTGTAAGGAAAATGGATATTCAAAATATATTTTTTTTGGGTTCACATATACAATATGTCTACTTTATGTTTGCATCATAAAATTTATGAGTTTTTACTTTTGGAAGACACCATAGGGCTTCAAAGTTCAGCAGCAATTTTGAAATTTTTCACAAAATTTTCAAACTCACTATTTTTCAGGGACCAGTTCAGTTTTGAAGTGGATTTGAAGGGTCTTCATATTAGAAATACCCCATAAAAGACCCCATTATAAAAACTACACCCCCTAAAGTATTCAAAAAAACATTCAGTAAGTGTATTAACCCTTTAGGTGTTTCACAGGAATAGTAGCAAAGTGAAGGAGAAAATTCTAAATCTTCATTTTTTACACTCGCATGTTCTTGTAGACCCAATTTTTGAATTTTTGCAAGGGATAAAAAGGAGAAAATTTTTACTTGTATTTGAAACCCAATTTCTCTCGAGTAAGCACATACCTCATATGTCTATGTTAATTGTTCGGAGGGCGCAGTAGAGGGCTCAGAAGGGAAGGAGCGACAAATGGTTTTTGGGGGGCATGCCGCATTTAGGAAGCCCCTATGGTGCCAGGACAGCAAAAAAAAACACATGGCATACCATTTTGGAAACTAGACCCCTCAGGGAACGTAACAAGGGGTAAAGTGAACCTTAATACCCTACAGGTGATTCACGACTTTTGCATATGTAAAAAAAATATATATTTTTTTTACCTAAAATGCTTGGTTTCCCAAAAATTTTACATATTTAAAAAGGGTAATAGCAGAAAATACCCCCCAAAATTTGAAGCCCAATTTCTCCCGATACAGAAAACACCTCGCATGGGGGTGAAAAATGCTCTGCTGGCGCACTACAGGTCTCAGAAGAGAAGGAGTCACATTTGGCTTTTTGAAAGCAAATTTTGCTCTGGGGGCATGCCGCATTTAGGAAGTCCCTATGGTGCCAGAACAGCAAAAAAAAAAAAAAAAAAACACATGGCATTTCATTTTGGAAACTAGACCCCTCGGGGAACGTAACAAGGGGTAATTTGAACCTTAATACCCTACAGGTGTTTCACGACTTTTGCATATGTAAAAAAAAATATATATTTTTTTACCTAAAATGCTTGTTTTCCCAAAAATTTTACATTTTTTAAAAGGGTAATAGCAGAAAATACCCCCCAAAATTTGAAGCCCAATTTCTCCCGAGTACGGCGATACCCCATATGTGGCCCTAAACTGTTGCCTTGAAATACGACAGGGCTCCAAAGTGAGAGCGCCATGCGCATTTGAGGCCTAAATTAGGGACTTGCATAGGGGTGGACATAGGGGTATTCTACGCCAGTGATTCCCAAACAGGGTGCCTCCAGCTGTTGTAAAACTCCCAGCATGCCTGGACAGTCAACGGCTATCTGGCAATACTGGGAGTAGTTGTTTTGCAACAGCTGGAGGCTCCGTTTTGGAAACAGTGGCGTACCAGACGTTTTTCATTTTTATTGGGGAGGGGGGTTGTATAGGGGTATGTGTATATGTAGTGTTTTTTACTTTTTATTTTATTTTGTGTTAGTGTAGTGTAGTGTTTTTAGGGTACAGTCGCACGGGCGGGGGTTCACAGTAGTTTCTCGCTGGCAGTTTGAGCTACGGCAGAAAATTTGACGCAGCTCAAACTTGCAGCCGGATACTTACTGTAATCTTCCGCCCATGTGAGTGTACCCTGTACGTTCACATTGGGGGGGGGGGGGGGGGGGAAATCCAGCTGTTGCAAAACTACAACTCCCAGCATGTACGGTCTATCAGTGCATGCTGGGAGTTGTAGTTTTGCAACCGCTGGAGGCTCCGTTTTGGAAACAGTGGCGTACCAGACGTTTTTCATTTTTATTGGGGAGGGGAGGGGGGCTGTGTAGGGGTATGTGTATATGTAGTGTTTTTTACTTTTTATTTTATTGTGTGTTAGTGTAGTGTAGTGTTTTTAGGGTACAGTTACACGGGCGGGGGTTCACAGTAGTTTCTCGCTGGCAGTTTGAGCTGCGTCAGAAATTTTGCCGCACCTCAAACTTGCAGCCGGATACTTACTGTAATCCTCCGCCCATGTGAGTGTACCCTGTACGTTCACATTGGGGGGGGGGGAACATCCAGCTGTTGCAAAACTACAACTCCCAGCATGTACGGTCTATCAGTGCATGCTGGGAGTTGTAGTTTTGCAACAGCTGGAGGCACACTGGTTGTGAAACACCGAGTTTGGTAACAAACTCAGTGTTTTGCAACCAGTGTGCCTTCAGCTGTTGCAAAAGCTACAACCCCCAGCATGTACGGACAGCGGAAGGGCATGCTGGGTGTTGTAGTTATGCAACAGCTGGAGGCATACTACTTTGGCTGGGGATGCTGGAGATTGTAGTTATGCAACAGCTGGAGACACACTGGTTTGCTACTTAACTCAGTGTGCCTTCAGCTGTTGCAAAACTACAACTCTCAGCAGTCACCGACAGCCAACGGGCATGCTGGGAGTTGTAGTTATGCAACCACCAGATGCACCACTACAACTCCCAGCATGCACTTTAGCTGATTGTGCAAGCTGGGAGTTGTAGTTACACAACAGCTGAAGGTACACTTTTCCATAGAAAGAATGTGCCTCCAGCTGTTGCAAAATTACAAGTCCCAGCATGCCCATAAGGGCATGCTGGGAGTTGTGGTGGTCTGCCTCCTGCTGTTGCATAACTACAGCTCCCAGCATGCCCTTTTTGCATGCTGGGAGCTGTTGCTAAGCAACAGCAGGAGGCTGTCACTCACCTCCAACGATCCCCGCTGCACCAGGTCAGTCCCTCGTCGTCTCCGCCGCCGCCTCTGCTCCTGGGGCCCCGATCCCAACAGGGGCGCCGGGGATCGGGGTCCCCAGCACCCGGGGTGCACGTCCCGCACCCGCTCACGTCCTCCGGAAGAGGGGCGGAGCGGGTTGCGGGAGTGACACCCGCAGCAGGCGCCCTGATTGGTCGGCCGGTAATCCGGCCGACGAATCAGGGCGATCGTGAGGTGGCACCAGTGCCACCTCACCCCTGCTGGCTCTGGCTGTTCTGGAGACCCGATTGACCCGTAATCCGCCACAGATCGCTGGACTGATTTGTCCAGCGATCTGCGGCCATCGCCGACATGGGGGGTCATAATGACCCCCCTGGGCGATATGCCCCGATGCCTGCTGAACGATTTCAGCAGGCATCGGGGACCGGCTCCGCTCCAGATGGTTGCGGGGGGCCGGTAAAACACATGACGTTCTCATACGTCATGTATCCTTAAGGACTCGGAAATGGAGACGTATGAGAACGTCATGTGTCCTTAAGGGGTTAACAGTCAGCAAGGTGCTCACGACATAAAGTTACTTCCTTGCACAAAGGCACCCCGACATACATTTATAGTAACATTCCAATAGTGTCCTTGTAAAATCAGGAGCTTTGGAAAGCTGTGTGCTTTCTCCATGAAAACCATCCAAGACTTATTTTTCCATCTAAAGATCCATATGAGGGCTTGTTTTTATTGCAGGACTAACTGCATATCTTAATTTTTTTTCTACAGAGATGTTTTGGAGCTTATTTTTTTAGTGTCAAGAGGATAAAATTTATTGACAACAATAACAGCCAAATTCAGCATAGAATATAAGGTGCAATCAGAAGAACTCAACAAAAGTTGTAAACATGCTACGCTGCATACATCAATAACAATGTAATGAAATACAGTAGAAATATTCCAGAGGAATCAAGATAAGTAGAAATAAAGGGAAGGGTCAGGGAAGGGGAACACAATAAGATCAAGCACAAAAGAACAATATAAAATAGAAAGGATGAGGCGTGTCACCTAGAGACTAAGTGGGGAGGACCAGATAAATACAAAGTATCAGGAAGTGCTATATTAGAATAGGCCAGTAGGACGTATCAGCCACATGAGCTGTATCGGTCCAGGGACCCCAAACTTTATCAAAAAGAGCGATATGATAGCGTTGAGCTGCTCAGACAACATACTATTTAAACGAAAGATCACCATGGACAGAGAGACCGGAGATCTCCACTTAGCAGCAATGTGGATTCTAGCCGCAAACAATACAAACTGCACCAAACGAAATGAGGCATTGAAGAATCCAACTGGTTTGTGGCCCAAAACACACACAGCTGTATCGAGGGGACATGACTGTACTGCAACAGAGGCCTCTAGGTCTATAATTTTATTCCAAAAAGCAGTTACTTTGGGGCAAGTTCACAATGTGTGGAGCATAGTACCAGTACCCGCACAGCCTCAAAAACAGACATGCTGCACAGGACAGTTTATTGTGGTCTAGAACAAACAGACAACACGTTTTGGCACCAGCATATGCCTTCTTCAGGTCCATAAAATAAATGATTTCGGCATCCTGGATGCCACCACAGCACAACATAGGCTCCAGGACGCCGAAATCATTTATTTTATGGACCTGAAGAAGGCACATGCTGGTGCCGAAACGCGTTGTCCGTTTGTTCTAAACAACAATAAAGTGTCCTGTGCTTTATTGGCATTCCACATCCTTTTATTTCCAGCAGTAGCACTCGTCTAGTACCCCCATTTTCCACTCTCCTTTTCCTACTATAAAAGCAAAAAGGAAATCAGGGGGCTTGGAGAAGCCAGTAAGCAACTTATTACAATAAGAAACAATATGAGGGGTAAGGAGAGATTCAAATTTCTTATAATAAAGTGCAGATAGGCCATCGGGACCCAGAGCTTTACCTAACTTCAATCTTGAGATGGCCTCTGCAACATCCTCAGCAGTAATATGAGCATTAAGGGAATCCCTAGCAGACCGAGAGAGAGAAGGAAGAGCTATAAAACGAAGGTAAGCAGAAAGAGAAGAAGGGGAGGGAGAAGAAGAAGGTTTACAGAGAGGTGTGTAGAAAGAATGAAAAACATTGTAGATGCGGGATGGGTCAGACATCGGCACCCCAGGCTTGAGCTGAATTCTATGGATTCTATTGATCCTCTGTCTCTGCTTAAGCATAGAGGCAAGGAGACGATCAGGTTTATTGGCCCATTTATAGTACGTGGCTTGTGTCCAACGGAGGTCCTTCTCCGTACGTTCAGAGAGCACAGCATCAAGCTGTAGTCTCATGGTGCGTAAAGCCTGCAGTAAGTATAAGGATGGAGACAGCTGATGAGCTGTCGCCAATCTGGCTAATTTATTAGAGTGGATTGCACTTGTTCACTTGTTCATTCACTTTTCAATTGAGAGGCAATGGCAATACGTTTCCCTCCAATGTAAGCTTTATCTGCTGTCCAGACCAAGCCCACATCAGATGAGGGAGAAGAGTTGACGGAAAAATACTCAGAAAGATCAGTTTCAATTTGGGAGCATGTGTGTGGGCGGCACAGTAAGGATTTGTTAAGGCACCCCGTAAAAGGTAGAATTTGGATTCCCAAAGCGAAAGTGAGCTAGGACTATATCGTGATCAGACAAGACACATTGTGCCTTTCTCGCATAAAGAAGGGAAGAGAGCAGAGGAGTTGGTCAGGACCCAATTTTTAAGAGTATGAAGATTATGGGCTGGTGAGTAGGTGGTGTATCCCCACTGAGCAAGATTATGTTCCCGCCAGGTACCAACCAGATCCAGATCAGTATACTGCTGAAGTAGAAGGCGTTGCTGCGTTGCAGAATGTCGAAACGCCGATGTATACGATCTATCCAGCACACCATTGAAAACCATATTGAAGTCGCCCGACCAAAGTAAAATGTTATAGGTGAGGGACTGCAATCTGGTCGCCAATTGAACAAAAAAAAGTGAGAGGGTCATCATTAGGAGCTTAAGAATTAAGCTGATCCTGAGGGTCGCTTTCTTATTTTGGAGAGGCTGGAGGAGCCCCTCCAAAATAAGAAAGCGACCCTCAGGATCAGAATAAGTGCTGTGCGGGGTATAATCCAAACAAAGGTAGTAGAGAGACGGCACTCATCTAGGTGGTGGTGCACGTGGACCAAAGGTACGAATGGTAGGTAGAAGAAATCCCGGCACTCACTAGGTATGCTGAATTATAATGGTTTTACTAATCCATATGCAAGATAATGTAGCGACTCGCAGGACGCGTTTTGGCCAGGTGGCCTGTGTGGGGTAAACTGAAAGGAGTTACTCAAAAGGGTTATCACCCCTCTACACTTAGTAGACTAGTAGAGTAAAAGGAAAAGGGAATAAGTAAGAAAGAAGGGAGATAGAGAAGAAGAAGGGGCAGGAGGATAGAAAAAGGGAAAAGTAAGAAGAGGAGGTAGGAAACGGGGAGAGGGGATATGAGAGAAAGGAATCAGAAGGGAAAAAAAAAAACTATGGTGAATGGTGAATGATGGATGATGAATGATGAAGAAGGCACCATAGCACACACAAGAGTGTCCAGGGTTGGCATTGCCCATCAGCAATTTCCGGCCAGGATGGGTCACTCAAGTAGGGGGACGAGTTCCAGAAGTAAGACCAGCAAAAGTTCAGTCCGTAAAGTAGGGAGCAACAACAGGGTAAATAGACTTGCGGTAAGAATCCCTGGGTATATCAGGGCCTTTGGGATGGCCAAGCACCCGAGTGGAATATTTTCCGGTTAGGTCATTGATAAGTTTTTCAACCTCCAACCAAAACGGTGCAATAATAGGGCAATTCCATAGAAGAGGTTTCAAGGTTCCTGTCTCATTACAATTTCTCCAACATTTATTAGACATGGAGTGATAAAATTTTGCTAATTTAGCTGGTGTATAATACCAGTTGGTTAGAATTTTCATATATTGTTCCCAGTGGTTAATACACAGAGGATTTCTTGGCCCAAATAAAAGTTTTTTTTCCCATGTAGTTAAAGGTATGGTGATATTAAGTTCAAATTCCCATTTTTTTTAAATGGGAAAGTGAATGTCTAGGATACTGGGATTGGTTAAAGTGATGGTAAAATTGTTTAATATTTCTTTTATGGAGGATTTCCGGGTCACCCAAAACATCTCCCAAAAATCGTGGTAAAACAACATTTTTATTTGGAAATTTTTGCAAATAGTTTATAATTTGGCTATATATTGAAACATCAGTATGAGGTAAACAATATTTTGTAGCAAGTTCTGGAAAAGATAATCTATTTCCAACAAACATGTTTGCTAAATATTTGATTCCTTTAGCATACCAAGTGTCTAGGTTAATATTAGGGAAATGGATATTAATTGAATGAAGAGGGATGTGGTAAAATGAAACATCTATGTTTAGAGTGTTTTTATTACTAAAAAGAGACCATATCTTTAGTGTTTCTTTTACAGAAGGGGATATAGAAAATCTTTTCATGGTATGGATTCTGTCTGCACAACTTAATGCATTTCTCCAGTTTTTAATCTGAGTAAATTCATTTTCAATCTGAACCCATCTTTTAGATTGTTCAGCAGGGATTAGCCAAGCAAGAGATTGAGAAATGATGCTTGCTTTTCTGTATGCTTCTAAGTTTGGAACATTTAATCCTCCAAATTGAGTAGGTGACAATAAGATGTTATGAGCAATTCTAGCTTTTTTTTTTACCCCATATAAATTTAAAAAGTCTTTTTTGAAGTGCGTTTATAGTATTTTTAGTAATTTTTCACGTACACAAAAAAACCCTACAAGATGAATTGGAAAATCTTCGCATAGAAAATAATACCATGAATCTTAAAATAGCTGACATAGAAGATAGAGGAAGGCGAAATAACATTAAAATCCGAGGTATTCCTGAAAGCGTTACTAACTCAGAACTAACTAACTATATTCAAAGACTTCTTGCCACAACCCTTCCAAAAATAGAAACACATGAACTAATTATTACCGCCTTTTGAAACCTAAATCTATTCCAGAATCTATTCCAAGGGATGTTATTGTTAGAATACATTTCTTCCATATTAAAGAAATGCTGCTTCAACATAACAGGAAAATGAAGTCTCTTCCAGAACCATTCAACAATCTCTCAATTTATACAGATTTGTCACAAATGACTCTAGACAACAGACACAAAATTCATCCAATTACCAAAGCTTTACGGGATAACAATATCCAATATAGATGGGGATTTCCCACTAAACTTATTATTACTAGACAAGGTAAAACTTTCGTAATCTTATCTTTGGAAAAAGGAATTGAATTACTTAAAGACTGGCATATCCATACTGATTCCTCCAAAATCAACTATTCACCAAAGACTCAGAAAGACTTATCTAGAAAAACCTGAAGAAACAAGAATGCTATTTGCCCTGTCCCAGGCTATATACTTCCTTATTTATTGATTAATTTTTTTTTCCCTAAGTAATTTTATTACTTATTGCAATCTCCCCGATTGCGCAGTATTTTACTGCTTTTTTTTTTCTTTCTTTTTCTCTTTTATTGTTCCTTATATATTGTTATTTGCTATGTTATTTCTAATTTTATTTTGTTGCAGCGTAATTAATACTATATTAAGAATATGCCCGGGTTTCCGACACACTCCTCTCTCCAGGTATCTAGGTATTATCTATTCCTCTGGTGATATTAAATATAAATCTAACATTAATAAATCTCACTATATCCCATTAATATGTCATTTTAGATTTTAAGTTTAAATGTTAAAGGTCTTAATAGTCCCTTTAAACGATCTCTCACTTGGAAAGAGGGATTTACACAAAAGGCTGATTTACTTTGCTTACAAGAATCTCATTATAAAAAAGATGCATGTCCTAAATTTTCCAACATCAGATTCCCATATATTTTTCTGTCCACTGCCCCAAAAAAATCAGCCGGTGTCATTATTGCAATAAAAGATATCATCAATTTTTATCATATAGACAGCATTATTGATGACAATGGTAGATATATCATTCTTAACTGCAAAATCAACAATGTATTATATACTATTGCTAATATATATGCTCCTAACTCATGGCAAATTTCATTTCTTAACAAATTTATGAAAAAACTAACTAAACATCATAAAGGAAAGATCATTCTAACTGGAGATTTTAAGATAATTCCTGACCCACATTTAGATACAACCTCTAAAAGCAACAAAACTCTGATACATCTAAAGTCATGGCTTCAACAACAGGAGTTACTTGATGTTTGGCGCTGTTTTCATGCTAATGAATATTATTACTCCTTCTACTCACCACGCCATCAAACATACACTCGTATAGATTTATTCCTTATGAAATCTGATACTCTTTCATATACTCATGATTGTACTATTGGTACAATCACGTGGTCTGACCATGCCCCTATACTTTTACAGATTATATCTCCAAACTTTCCTAGTAATATTTACAAATGGAAATGCAATAACTATATTCTTGGGGATCCATCTATTAAAAACATATTACAATCTAATTTAGAAGAATTTATAGATTTAAACTCACTAACTACAGAAGATCCTTACATTCTATGGAACACACACAAAGCAGTTATGAGAGGATTTATAATCCAACAATCCTCAAGACAAAAAAACAAATATAAAAAAGAAATAGTAACATTACTCAATAAAATAGAACAATTAGAATTAACACATAAAAAAAAAAGATTTTAACCATATCTTATCACAAGAGCTCTGCAATACACGACTATCCCTTAGACAACTCCTACTTCATAAATTTGAACAACAAACTAGGCGACTAAAGATGTCATACTATAAAGATGACAAATCTTCTAAACTTATGGCTAATAAAATTAAACAACGCAGAATTAATTCTAAGATCCATTTTTTAGAACATCCATCTAATAAATCTAAAATATATCATCCACAAGTTATTGCAGATTAATTTAGTAACTACTATTATAAACTTTACAACCTATCCTCAGATGAACATACTTACCAACCTAAACAAGATGAAATCCATTCATTCCTCTCTCAAAGCAATCTTCCTAAAGTCCCTACAGAGTTTCTATCTGATCTTTCAAAAGCTTTTAACAATTTAGAAATTTTTGACGCTATTAAACAATCGAAACATAAAAAAATCTCCAGGCCCAGATGGTTTTACAGCTGATTATTATGAAACCTTCTCACAAACATTAACCCCTCTACTTAAAAGTTTTCAATGAAGCTATGTCTACAGGCAATCTACCCCCTGAAATGTTGGAGGCTCATGTTGTCGCCATTCCCAAACTGGGTAACGATCCCACTTGGCCCTCAGCTCTTCGTCCTATTTCACTTCTTAATGAAGACATTAAATTATATGCAAGAATTATAGCAAATAGACTCCATAAAATAATGACAACTATCATTCATGAGGACCAGGTGGGATTCACAAGAGGTAGACAAACTAGTGACGGAACTAGAAGAATTATTAATCTAATTACACATGCAAATCATTACAAAACGCCTTCTCTACTTCTTTCTTTAGACGCAGAGAAGGCGTTTGATAGGGTTCATTGGGGCTACATGATTGCCACTTTACAAGAATTTGGTCTTCCTGAGGCCCTGAGATCTGCCATTTCAGCACTTTATACCAAACAAAAAACATCAGTATATGTAAATGGAATTTCATCCCATCCCTTTAATATATTTAACGGTACCAGACAGGGATGCCCCCTTTCCCCATAAATATTTTCTATGGTCATGGAACCTCTTGCAGCCACAATTAGAAACTCTTTGGTGATTAAAGGTATTGACAAACCAAATTATAATCATAAAATCAGCCTATACGCTGACGATGTTATAATAACAATTTCTGATTCTATAAATTCTCTAACCCATGTATGCGAAATTCTTAAGAAATTTAGCAAAGTCTCATATTACAAACTGAACACTGACAAATGTCATATGTTGGATATAAATTTAAACCGTTCAACCAAAACATACATTTCTCAACATTTTCCTTTTAAATGGTCAGTAGATACTATACCTTATTTAGGAATCTATATTACTCGCTCCCATAAACTTCTTATTAAAGAAAATTTCCCAAAATTAACATCCAATTTAGAAAAAACTTTACTTTCAATAGAAAAACAGTAAATTAGTTGGGTTGGAAGGATAATTACGTATAAAATGTTTATTTTACCTAGGATATTGTATTTATTTAGAACTCTCCCTATCAAAATTGACAGCAGCCTTTAACAGGTTAATAGACGGCAGCAGCAGCAGCATCCAGCTATGGAAATCAACCGGGGGCTGCTGGTTATGGAGGACAACTGAGTACTAAGCCTGCTTTATAAACTCTTAATGCCATGACAAAAAAGATCAGTCATAGGTGGTGAAGGGGTAAAAGTTTGGAAAAAGGGCCTCTTTGCCTGAAATGTTGCTTGTTCCATATATTGTTATTTATAAACAGCAAAGGATAATGGGATGTGACAAAAACAGATTTAAAAAATTGCTTTTTATCTTAATTTATGGTACGTGAAATGGCTGACAATGCAAACATGGATAATTTTATGGCCACAATATTAAGGAGAATCTGTCATCAGTATCACCCGCACTAATTTGTTGGTACAGGCTTGTAGTACAAGTGTCACTGATGCTAATCATACTTACTGTTCCTCACACTGTGCCTTTGTTCTTCAGTAATTCCTATAATGAGTATGGCCACTTCTTCATTTAAATGTCTCCTCCCCCATGCTAAACCTCCTCTGCTACAATGCATAAGAAGCTCCTGTGCTTTGTAATATACTGACAGCAGAGCATATAGTGACAGGCTGAAAGCCAGAAGCCCTCTGCCAACAGTGCTCAGAAGAGCTGAAAGGGGATGCAGACAGCTCAGAAGAGCTGAAAGAGGATGCAGGGTGGGGTGTAGGGGTTAGAGTGAGCTGTGTGTAGGGGGGGGGGGTGTTAGGGATGGATGAGATATCAGCTGTTAATAGAACTACAAATGCATGATCTGGGTCCAGCTTTGAACTATTTTGCTGGAAAGTCATGCTTTTGAATTCAACCCCTTAAATGAGTATTCCAGCGCAAAATAATTTATCCCCTATCCAAAGCATAGGGGATAAGTTATAGATTGTGGGGGGTTCGAGCTCTGGGGCCCCCGGGATCTCCTGGACAGGGCCGCGGCAGTCTGCAGGAAGTGAAGTTTTGGAGGGGAACGCCCCCTTTCCAGCATACTGCTGCGGCCCCGTCCAGGAGATCCCAGGGGGCCCCAGCGCTCGGACCCCCCGCGATCTATAACTTATCCCCTATTCGGATAGGGGATAAGTTATATTGCACTACAGATCTCCTTTAAGGACTAGGCCAATTTTTGTTGTTGCCCTCTTGTTGTTTTTTTTCCTTTTCACCCTTCAATAGCCATAACTCTTATTTTTTAATCTACACAGTCAAAAATATTTATGAAGTTAAAATTGATTAAATAATTTTTAAAAATATCTTCAATTGCCATTTTTTGACCACTATAACAATTTTTCTGTATACATCTGTTTAAATACAGACCATTTTGGTAATGATCAGACTTTTTGATCACTTTTACTTACCGTATATACTCGAGTATAAGCCGACCCGAGTATAAGCCGAGACCCCTAATTTCAACCCAAAATCCCAGGAAAAGTTATTGACTCGAGTATAAGCCTAGGGTGGGAAATACATCATCCCCCCCCTGTCATCATCCAGACCCGTAATTAACATCCTCATCATCATCACCGCCTGTCATCATCCAGACCCTCATCATCATCACCTGTCATCATCCCCTTGTCATCATCCCACACATCCCCCCTTCATCATCCCCTTGTCATCATCCCCACCCCCCTTCATCATCCCCTTGTAATCATCCCACACCCCCCCCTTCATCATCCCCTTGTCATCATACCCACCCCACTTCATCATCCCACACCCTCCTTCATCATCCTCTTGTCATCATCCCACACTCCCCCTTCATCATCCTCTTATCATCCGCCCTCAGTGGTCTTCAACCTGCGGACCTCCAGAGGTTTCAAAACTACAACTCCCAGCAAGCCCGGGCAGCCATCGGCGGCCTTCGACATCATCCAGCCCCCTATCATCCCCCTTTAGTTCTGTACAGTACTCACCTCCGCTCGGCGCTGGCCCGGTGCTGCAGGGCTGTCCGGAGAGGAGGTGGTCCGGTGGGATAGTGGTTCCGGGCTGCTATCTTCACTGGGGGCGCCTCTTCTCCGCGCTGCGGGCCCGGAATAGAGGCGTTGCCTTGACAATGACGCAGAAGTACGTTGGCAATAAACGTACCTCTGCGTCGTTGTCAAGGCAACGTGACTATTCTGGGGCCGGGCCTGAAGCACTTAGAAGAGGCCTCCCCGGTGAAGATAGCAGAACCACTATCCCACCGGACCACCTCCTCACCGGACAGTCCTGCAGCACCGGACCAGCGCCGAGCGGAGGTGAGTACTGTACAGAATTAAAGGGGGGTGAGAGGGGGCTGGATGATGTCGAAGGCCGCAGTGGTCTTCAACCTGCGGACCTCTGGAGGTTTCAAAACTACAACTCCCAGCAAGCCCGGACAGCCGATGGCTGCCCGGGCTTGCTGGGAGTTGTAGTTTTGAAACCTCTGGAGGTCCGCAGGTTGAAGACCACTGCGGGTGGAGAGTTCACTCGAGTATAAGCCGAGGGGGGTGTTTTCAGCACGAAAAATCGTGCTGAAAAACTCGACTTATACTCGAGTATATACGGTAATTTTTTTTCTGGGTGTGATGTGATAAAAAAATAAACACAATTGAATTAGAGAAATTTTTTTTTTTTTGGGGGGGGGGGGGGGGGTTGGAATTATTTTAAATAAATAATGTTTTATGTTTGTTTTATTTTAATAGTTCAGAAAATTACATATGCAGCGATTTACCAAATATATTTTTATAATTTTTTTCATATTTTTCATAAGGAAAATGGGGTGATTTAAGCTTTTAATATGGAAAGGGTTAATGGGTGTTTTTTTAAACATTTAATTAACATAAAACATAAACCCCCCCTCCCCCCTCCCGCAATCGCACTGGGGGAGGTGGTCAACCCAAGTTATTGGCAAGTGGTTT
>NC_079191.1:300128342-300157303 GCF_029499605.1 Hyla sarda
TTTTTAAATTAAATTATTAAATAAATGTAATTTTTTTTTTTACACTCAGCTTTTTTTAATGCTTTGGAATACTCAGTTTTACACAGACAGGCAACACATTAGGACTCTAGGTCCTAATACAGGCAACTACCAAGGGCAGACCCAGGGGCCTTTTTTAGACCCTTGGCAGCCAAGGTAAGCCTCAGCACCACGCAATTGTATTGCGGGGTATTGCTGGAGAGATAGAGGGAGCTCCCTCTGTCAAACCACTTACAGCTAGAGGTTGCTTATGACCGCGGCTGCAAGGGTTAAACTGTGAGGCAGGGTCCTTGCTGTGTGTTATAGCTGAGACACTGCCAAGATCTAGTGGGTACACTGGGCAGTACCCACGAGATTAATGGACGTGTATACTTGTCTAGGTGCAGGAACGTTCATCCACCCTGGATGTGTATACACGTCCATGGTTCTTAAGGGCAAATTTTTGTCCAGAAGGGATTTATGCGATACATGCTACCATTTTTTATTCCACATCAAGCAAGATGACCAAAATTAGAAAACTTTGCGTGTATTTTTTTACGTCAGCAATTGGGATAAAATAACCATGCCTATTACATAAGAGTAATGGAAGCTGAGATATTCTTATCGCAAGCACAGTACCTATACCTCAGTATTGGACAGTTAGCCCGCGAGACCAGGGCTGCAGATGGATCTCAATGGCTTCCCAACATAGAAGTCACGAAACCACGATTTGGCATCTGATTGCCTTGGTAACCATCAAGACCCAATGATCACACTGCAGAATCACCGATGGGAATCAGGGGGAGCCCCTTTCCCTGGCAATCCAATAGATGCAGCAGTCAGTGCTAACCTCAGCATGTTCTGCTTCAGTCTTGGCAGTTGCGGCAGTCACCTCTGATCACATGCGCTCCTCTTCTAAGCACACTGGATTACCCAATGATGTACACGTGTATTGTGCTGCTTTGAAGTTAGCGTTCACCATGATGTACATCAGGGTGCGCTATGGAGTTAAAGGGGTATTCTGGATACAAAAAATTCTCTCCCACTGTGTTTGGGCCAAAATTATAATTAAAAAAATTACATGCTCCCTCGGGGACCTCCCTGTGAGGTCTTCCAGTCCCCTGCTGAACACTTCAGAAGCGGCGGTATGCTTAAAGCGCAACTGTCACTATTTTTTTCACCCCCAGACTACTACCAATATAGTACTCATATCATTAAAAAAAAGCGCAGCCAAAAAAGGTATGGCTTTATTTTATTTGTTATCATGTTTAAAATCTTTATTTTCTGTGGCCACTCACAGACGGATAGGTGTGGCTTGGTGTTCACAAAGCCCCGCCTTCGCCACGCCTATCCTCTCTGTCAGTGCTGGGATTGCCTCGTAATAAAGACACAGCGATCCACAGCACATGCGCCCCTGCTTGATCTGACAAGCGCAAGTGAATTAACAGAGGCAAGCTCTCTGCCTCCAACACAGCACATGCACGGAGGTGTCAGCCAGCGGAGCGAGCGCTCGCTTCCTCTCTGCGTGTGCTGGCTCCCATCAGCTGACACCGCCGTGCGCATATGCAGTGTTGGAGGCAGAGGCGCATGCGCTATGGATGCGCTAAGCCCCGAGCCACGCCTATCCGACAGCAACTGACCACAGAAAATAAAGATTTTAAACATGATAAAAGATTAAACCAAGCCAAAAGGTATGGCTGTATTTAGTTTCATGACATCAGTACTACATGGATAGTAGTCTGGGGGTGGGTAGAAGACTAATGACAGTTGTGCTTTAACTAATCATCTGCTGCAAGGGTGTACCAGCTGTCAAGACATGAAGACAGAGTGAAGGGAGTAAGGTAGACAAGTATACTTTGATATTTCTATTGCTGTCCTAGGGCAGGAGATTAGATGAGAGATAGATAGATAAATGAGAGAGAGAGAGAGAGAGAGAGAGAGAGAGAGAGAGAGATAGAGAGAGAGATAGAGAGAGAGATAGAGAGAGAGATAGAGAGAGATAGAGAGAGATAGAGAGAGAGAGATAGAGAGAGATAGAGAGAGATAGAGAGAGAGAGATGAGAGAGAGATAGATAGAGAGATAGATAGAGAGATAGATAGAGATAGAGAGAGAGAGATAGAGAGAGATAGAGAGAGAGAGAGAGAGATAGATAGATAGATGAGAGAGAGAGAGATAGATGAGAGAGATAGAGAGAGAGAGAGAGAGAGAGAGAGAGAGAGAGAGGGAGAGAGAGAGAGAGATAGATAGAGAGAGAGATAGAGAGATAGATAGATAGATAGATAGATATATACACACACACACACACACTCACACAGTTAGCATGGTTGAAAAAAGACATACGTCCATCAAGACCAACCAGGGAATTGAAGGGAAGGGTGTAAGGGGATAAGGGAAAGGGATGTAGTTTTATAATTCTGCATAAGCATTAATGTTATTTTGTTCCAGGAATGTATCTATCCCTGTTTTAAAGCTGTTAATTGTTCCTGCTGTGACCAGTTCCTGAGGTAGACCGTTCCATAAATTCACAGTCCTCACGGTAAAGAAGGCGTGTCGCCCCTTTAGACTAAACCTTTTCTTCTCCAGACAGAGGGAGTGCCCCCTCGTTCTTTGGGGGGGGTTTAACCTGGAACAGTTTTTCTCCATATTTTTTGTATGGGCCATTTATATACTTATATACGTTTATCATATCCCCCCCTTAAACGTCTCAAGACTAAACAATTGTACCTCCTTTAATCGCTCCTCATAGCTAAGATGTTCCATGCCCCATATTAGTTTAGTCGCGCGTCTCTGCACCCTTTCCAACTCCGCAGTGTCCCTTTAATGAACAGGTGACCAAAACTGAGCAGCATATTCCAGGTGAGGCCGTACCAATGCTTTATAAAGGGGGAGTATTATGTCCCTGTCCCTCGAGTCCATGCCTCTTTTTATACACACACGGCTGTAAATGTTGGCACTGCTGACATTTTTCTAGAAAATGAAGTATTTCTCACAGAAAAGGATTGAACTAACATGTTTTGCTATACACATGTTTATTCCCTTTATGTGTATTGGAACTAAACCAAAAAAAGAAGGAAAAATAACAAATTGGACATAATGTCACACCAAACTCCAAAAATTGCCTGGACAAAATTATTGGCACCCATAACTTAATATTTGGTTGCACACCCTTAGGAAGCGACTGATTTTAGTAATTTTTTCCAATAACCATCAATAAGCTTCTCACACCTCTCAGCCACAATGTTGGACTACTCTTCCTTTACAAACTGCTCCAGGTCTCTTACTGGAAGGGTGCCTTTCCCCAACAGCAATTTTGTGATCTCTCCACAGTGGTTCAATTAGATTTAATTCTGGACTCATTGCTGGCTACTTCATTCAGAATTCTCCAGCGCTTTGTTGCCATCCATTTCTGGGTGCTTTTTGACATATTTTCGGGGTCATTGCCCTGCTGTAAGACCCAAGGTCTCGGACGTAAACCCAACTTTCTGACACTGGGCTGTACAGTGCGACCCAAAATCCATTGGTAATCCTCCATTTCATGATGCCTAGCACACATTCAAGACACCAAGTGCCAGAGGCAGCAAAACAACCCCAAAATATCATTGAACTTCCATCATATTTCACTGTAGGTATTGTGTTCTTTTCTTTGTAGGCCTCATTTCGTTTCAGTAAACAGTAGAATGATGTGCTTTACCAAAAAGCTCTATCTTGGTCTCATCTGTCCACAAGACTTTTTCCCATAAGGATTTTGGCTTATTCAAGTTAATTTTGGCAAAATGTAGTCTTGCTTTTTAATGTCTGTCTGCAGTGGGGTCCTCCTGAGTCTCCTGCCATAGCATTTCATTTCATTTAAATGTCGACGGATAGTTCGCCATGACACTGATGCACCCTAAGCCTGCGGGACAGATTTAATATATTTGGAACTTGTTTGGGGCTGCTTATCCACCATCCGGACTATCTTGCATTGACACCTTTCATCAATTTTTCTCTTCCGTCCATGCCCAGGGAGATTAGCTACTGTGCCATGGGTTGCAAACTTCTTGATAATGTTGCGCACTTTGGACAAAGGCAAATCTAGATATCTACAGATGGACTTGTAACCTTGAGATTGTTGATATTTTTCCATAATTTTGGTTCTTAAGTCCTCAGACAGTTCTCTCCTCCTCTTTCTGTTGTCCATGCTTAATGTGGCACACGCACACAATGCAAATACTAAGTGAACATCTCTCCTTTTTATATGTGTGATTTTTATATTGCCCACACGTGTTACTTGCCCCAGGTAAGTTTAACCTGTTGAGGACGGAGGGTGTACAGGTACGCCCTCGTGTCCCAGTACATAAATGGGCACTGTCAGATACAAAAACTTTTGATATGTTGTAAAGCATGCAAAACCAATAGGTTTTGCAATTGCATTCATTAAAAAAATTTCAGTATTTCATACTGAAAAAGCCAGTCAAAGAACTGGGGTAACACCAGCATTTTATTGAAAAAAAAAAAAAAAAAAAAAATCAAATTTTTCCTTTTCATTTCCCACTTTAATGAAAGTTCGTCTATCACCTGTGGGTAATCAAGGCTCACTTTACCCCTTGTTATGTTCCTTGATGGGTGTAGTTTCCAAAATAGTATGCCATGTGTTTTTTTTTATTTTTATTTTTTGCTGTTCTGGCACCAAGGGGGCTTCCTAAATGTGACATGCCCCCCAAAAACCATAACAGCAAAATTCCCTCTCCAAAATCCCATTGTCGCTGCTTCCATTCTGAGCCCTGTAGTGTGCTCGCAGAGCATTTACCATCCACATGAGGGGTTTTCTTACTCGAGAGAAATTGAATTACAAATTTTGGGGGGCTTTTTCACTTTTTACCCCTGGTGAAAATGAAAAAAATGGGGCTACAATAACATGTTAGTGTAAAAATTTGAGATATTGAATTTTCTCTCTCACTTTACTGCTATTCTTGGAGACATATTGCATATGTGAATCAATATATAATTTATTTGGCATGTTCATTTTCCTTACAAGCAGAGAATTTCAAAGTTAGAAAAATGCTAATTTTTCAAATTTTTCACCAAGAAATGTAGCAAGTATTGACGAAAATTTACCACTAAAAGTCGAATATGTCACAAAAAAAATCTCAGAATCAAATTTGTAAGTAAAAGCATTACTGAGTTATTCATGCATAAAGTGACAGCAGTCAGATTTGAAAAAAAAATGCTCCCGTCCTTGGGGTCAAAATGGGTTCCGTCCCCAAGGGGTTAAAGAAGCATCACATGCTTGAAAATCTTATTTTTCCACAATTTTGAAGGGGTGCCAATTTTGTCCAGTCCATTTTTGGAGTTTGGTATTTAATTATGTCCAATTAGCTTTTTTCCTCCTTTTTTGGTTTACCGTATATACTCTAGTATAAGCCGAATTTTTCAGCACGATTTTTCGTGCTGAAAACACCCCCCTCGGCTTATACTCGAGTGAACTCTCCGCCCTCAGTGGTCTTCAACCTGCAGACCTCCAGATGTTTCAAAACTACAACTCCCAGCAAGCCTGGGCATCATCCAGCCCCCCCCCCCCTCTCACCCCCTTTAGTTCTGTACTCTCCTCCGCTCAGCGGGACATTAGAGTGCGCTGGTCCGGTGCTGCAGGACTGTCCGGTGGGGAGGTCGTCCGGTGGGATAGTGGTTCCGGACTGCCATCTTCACCGGGGGGGGGGGGCCTCTTCTCCGAGCCCGGCCCCGGAATAGTCACGTTGCCTTGACGACGACGCAGAGCGACGTTCATTACCAACGTCCCTCTGCGTCATCGTCAAGGCAACGCCTCTATTCCGGGCCCGAAGCACGGAGAAGAGGCCCCCCGGTGAAGATGGACAGCCCGGAAACACTATCCCACCAGACTACCTCCACACCGGACAGTCCTGCAGCACCGTACCAGCGCACCCTAATGTGAGTACAAAAGGGGCTGAAAGGGGGGGCTGGATGATGTCAAAGGCCACAGTGGTCTTCAACCTGCGGACCTTCAGAGGTTTCAAAACTACAACTCACAGCCGATGGCTGCCCGGGCTTGCTGGGAGTTGTAGTTTTGAAACATCTGGAGGTCCGCAGGTTGAAGACCACTGTATCAGACATTGACAAGCGGTGATGATGAAGGTGGGGGGGGCTGATGACGTGGTGATGATGACAAGGGGATGATTAAGGGGGGGGGAGGATTATGGAAAGGGGATGATGAAGGGGGGGTGTGGGATGATGACAAGGGGATGATGAAGGGGGGGGGTGTGGGATGATGACAAGGGGATGTGGGATGATGACAAGGGGATGATGACAGGGTGATGATGAGGGTGTTAATGACTGGGGTCAGGATGATGACAGGGGGGATGATGTATTTCCCACCCTAGGCTTATACCCGAGTCAATAACTTTTCCTGGGATTTTGGGGTGAAATTAGGGGCCTCGGCTTATATTCGGGTCGGCTTATACTCGAGTATATACGGTAGTTCCAATACACACACAGGGAATAAACATGTGTATAGCAAAACATGTGCTACTGCAATCCTTTTCTGTGAGAAATGTTTCATTTTCTAGAAAAATTTCAGGGGTGCCAACATTTACGGCTGTGTGTGTGTGTGTGTGTGTGTGTGTGTGTGTGTGTGTGTGTGTGTGTGTATATGTATATATATATATATATATATATATATATATATATATATATATATATATATATATATATATATATATGTATATATATATATACACACATGCATACAGTACAGACCAAAAGTTTTGACACACCTCATTCAAAGTTTTCTTTATTTTCATTACTATGAAAATTTTAGATTCACACTGAAGGCATCAAAACTATGAATTAACACATGTGGAATTATAGACATAACAAAAACGTGTGAAACAACTGAAAATATGTCATTCTAGGTGGAAAGTGTCCCCAAGTGCAGTCACAAAAGCCATCAAGAGCTACAAAGAAACTGGCTCACATGCGGACCGCCCCAGGAAAGGAAGACCAAGAGTCACCTCTGCTACAGAGGGTAAGTTCATCAGAGTCACCAGCCTCAGAAATCACAGGTTAACATCAGCTCAGATTAGAGATTAGGTCAATGCCACACAGAGTTCTAGCAGCAGACACATCTCTAGAACAACTGTTAAGAGGAGACTTTGTGAATCAGGCCTTCATGGTAGAATATCTGCTAGGAAACCACTGCTAAGGACAGGCAACAAGCAGAAGAGACTTGTTTGGGCTAAAGAACACAAGGAATGGACATTATACCAGTGGATATCTGTGCTTTGGTCTGATGAGTCAAAATTTCAGATCTTTGGTTTCAACCACCGTGTCTTTGTGCGACGCAGAAAAGGATGGACTCTACATGCCTGGCTCCCACCGTGAAGCATGGAGGAGGAGGTGTGATTGTGTGGGTGAGCTTTGCTGGTGACACTGTTGGGGATTTATTAAAAATTGAAGGCATACTGAAACAGCATGGCTACCACAGCATCTTGCAGTGGCATGCTATTCCATCCGGTTTGCGTTTAGTTGGCCCATCATTTATTTTTCAACAGGACAATGACCCCAAACACACCTCCAGGCTGTGTAAGGGCTATTTGACAAAGAAGGAGAGTGATTGGGTGCTGCGCTAGATGACCTGGCCTCCACAGTCACCGGACCTGAACCCAATGAAGGCGAAAGGGCTAGCAAGTTCTAAGCATCTCTGGGAACTCCTTCAAGACTGTTGGAAGACCATTTCAGGTGACTACCTCTTGAAGCTCATCATCAAGAGAATGCCAAGAGTATG
Organism: Hyla sarda; assembly: GCF_029499605.1. Taxonomy (NCBI): domain Eukaryota; kingdom Metazoa; phylum Chordata; class Amphibia; order Anura; family Hylidae; genus Hyla; species Hyla sarda. The sequence goes on from NC_079191.1 coordinate 300,136,118, forward strand.
CAAAGCAGTAATCAAAGCAAAAAGGTGGCTACTTGGAAGAACCTAGAATATGACATTTTCAGTTGTTTCACACTTATGTTATGTCTATAATTCCACGTGTTAATTCACAGTTTTGATGCCTTCAGTGTGAATATACAATTTTCATAGTCATGAAAATAAAGAAAACTCTTTGAATGAGAAGGTGTGTGCAAACTTTTGGTCTGTACTGTGTGTGTGTATATATACACACTATATACACAAAGGTATGTTTTTTGATTTATGTATATTCTTTAACATGACATCTTATAAACAATATTTGTATTATATGCATACATCAGAGACATGGAAGGTACACATGGGGAATCATTCCTAAATATACCTACAACATACATTGCAACCATTGTATATTCCATAAGGGCAGTCAAGCCTGTAAAGGAAAGGAAATTACTCAAGAAATAGAACATACCTGATCAACAGTTTTATTGAGTGTGGCAAGTAGCAAACATCCTTGTCCATTCATAAGGTAATCCACAAGCACTGCTATATGGCTTTCTTCCTCTTCATCATCCCTAATCTCCCCATCGTCACTACAAAGCTTACTAACATCAGACAAAAATTCTCTAGCAGTGTCATTGCAGTAAGCATTCATGATTAATCTAGAACAAAGAGAAAAAAAGTTTCATAGTATACTACAAAATACAGAGTATTTAACATAGACGTGCAACATGCTTATGCATAACTTCGCAATGATTCAATAAAAGTAGGCAACCTTATGGCAAGTAAAAGACCAGGGATGCATGATGGATTATTTTTCATAGCACATACCATTTTAAAGTGGATCTGTCGTCAGACTATGCTGCACATGTAAGGGTCCAATCTCCATTACCAAAAAGTGTGTGAATTCACTGGACACAGTAGATGCCCCCCCCCCCCTTACAGTTAGCTGCAGTCCTATGTGGACACAAAGGTTGGTACATTTCTGACCCTCTTTTTTTCTAGCCTTTTATTCACAGGTTAGGTTGTGAGAACATACCCCTTTTCCCAGTCGACCAAACACATTTGGCTGTCAGTACCCCTTTTTCATGTATGTAGGATTATTTTGGCGCATTGCGTCACAAATTCTGAATCGTGGCGCACATCCTGACAAAAAGCAGGTCGGGTTCACAATAGTAAATCAGGGCCTTCATCTTTATTCTGTTGTCAATATGATTAAAACGATACCCATGGTTTCATGCATTTCTTTTACTGTACCACTTAAAAATGCACCTTGTTTCAGACCAGCAGCCCGGCTTGTTTTTACAGTCCTCTGGGGTATTTATATCTGATGGACCTAAGGAAGGCACAGTAAAGGGTCGAAATGCACTTTTCAAATTGTACAGAATAAAACTACATGTTGCCCTGCGCTTGCCTGTGGTCGTAATTGCCTTTACACTGAGCAGCGCCTCCTAGAACATTTTTTGCTTGGTTTCCTCCATCATATGAAAAGAATTGTGAATTGTGTTTTTTGTTTTTTTTTTTGGGGGGGGGGGGGTTAATGCTTTATTTTCTTTTTAAACAAAGCACAATACAACTTGACATATATACAAACACACCCACGTATTCAGGGATGTGGAATTTGTTTTGCCTAACGCCCGGGACATGCAGTTCCGGGCGTCGAGCAGGTGAATTTTTCAGGCTCTTAGCCCTGCTTCGGGCAAGCAGGGCCTGACCTGAAAACCCAGCAAGCACAGCGCCGCTCAGAGGGGTGAATGGAGCAGGCTCCGCATTCGTGACTGCTCCATACTCTGCAGCCCCCCTTCTTTCGGCAGCCGCAGGCGGAAGCTAATAGCCAGCATGCGGTGAACGCCGCGGCTGGCTATTAACCCTTTAGATCACCGCTGTCAAGCTGACAGCGGCATCTAAAAGCAGATGTGAATGCTCCCTGGTGGGCTAGATGGCCCCCCCGCAGTGTGATCGCAATGGGGAGATGCACTATAGAGGTAGCCGTAGGGCTTACCTCTGTTCCCTGCTGTCCAGTGACTGTCACTGATAGAGCCTAGTCCAGCCACGCTCTATCAATGGAGCGCAGAGCACACAGATCAATGGAGTTCAAAAGAACTCTTGATCTGTATGAGGAATCGAATGATTCCTCCTAAAAGTCCCCTAAGGGACTAATTAAGTGTAAAAAAAAAAAAAAAAAAAAAAAAAAAAAAAAAAAAAGGTATAAAAGTTTAAAAAGACCCACATAAACCCCTTACATGTTAAAAGTTCAAATGATGCCCTTTTCCTACATAAAAACATGTAAAACTATATATAAAAATAAACATTTATTATCGCTGCATGCATAATTGTACGAACTATTAATATATAACATTATGTATCCCTTACGGTAAATTACGTAAATTGCATTTTTTATAATTTCTCAGAAAAAAAGTTAAAAGCTATTTAAAAGTCAGATCAGTACTAAAATGGTACCGATACAAAAAACATTATGGTGCAAAAGATTAGCACTCATACAACCTGGTCTGCGGAATTTTATATATTTTTTTATTTATTAAAATTTATTATAAGTTAGTAAAACATGACAGAAACTAGAGCTGGGCAGTATGATCAAAAATGTGTATCACGGTATTTTTGTAACTTATGGCGGTTCCACGGTATATAGCGGAAGCAGAACAGCGCTCGCGGGTCACATGATTAGTTCCCTGATGTGGGGACAGCGTAGCGCTGGGTTAATAATTCATACATTCCCGAGGGGGAGGGGCCCAACCGGCATTGCGGTATGGGAAAAATTTATATCATGCAGTACAAAAATTTCGGTTTTCGTTATGAACCGGTATACCGCCCAGCACTAAGAGAAACTATACAAATCTGGTATTGCTGTGATCAGGCAGGCCTTAACCCCTTAAGGACCGAGCCCTTTTTCACCTTCAGGACCAGAGCATTTTTTTGCAATTCTGACCACTGTCACTTTAAACTTTAATAACTCTGGAATGCTTTTAGTTATCATTCTGATTCCGAGATAGTTTTTTCGTGACATATTCTACTTTAACTTAGTGGTAAAATTTTGTGGTATCTTGCATCCTTTCTTGGTGAAAAATCCCCAAATTTGATGAAAAAAAATGAAAATTTTGCATTTTTCTAACTTTGAAGCTCTCTGCTTGTAAGGAAAATGGATATTCATAATAATTTTTTTTGGGGTTCACATATACAATATGTCTACTTTATGTTTGCATCATAAAATTTATGAGTTTTTACTTTTGGAAGACACCAGAGGGCTTCAAAGTTCAGCAGCAATTTTACAATTTTTCACAAAATTTTCAAACTCGCTATTTTTCATGGACCAGTTCAGGTTTGAAGTGGACTTGAAGGGTCTTCATATTAGAAATACCCCATAAAAGACCACATTATAAAAACTACACCCCCCAAAGTATTCAAAATGATATTCAGTAAGTGTATTAACCCTTTAGGTGTTTCACAGGAATAGCAGCAAAGTGAAGGAGAAAATTCAAAATCTTCATTTTTTACATTCGCATGTTCTTGTAAACATTTTTGCAAGGGATAAAAAGGAGAAAATTTTTACTTATATTTGAAACCCAATTTCTTTCGAGTAAGCACATACCTCATATGTCTATGTTAATTGTTCAGTGGGCGCAGTAGAGGGCTCAGAAGGGAAGGAGCGACAAATGGTTTTTGGGGGGCATGTCACCTTTAGGAAGCCCCTATGGTGCCAGGACAGCAAAAAAAAAAAAACATGGCATACCATTTTGGAAACTAGACCCCTCAGGGAACGTAACAAGGGGTAAAGTGAACCTTAATACCCCACAGGTGTTTCACGACTTTTGCATATGTGAAAAAAACATTTTTTTTTTTACCTAAAATGCTTGGTTTCCCAAAATTTTTACATTTTTAAAAAGGGTAATAGCAGAAAACACCCCCCAAAATTTGAAGCCCAATTTCTCCCGATTCAGAAAACACCCCATATGGGGGTGAAAAGTGCTCTGCTGGCGCACTACAGGTCTCAAGAGAAGGAGTCACATTTGGCTTTTTGAAAGCAAATTTTGCTCTGGGGGCATGCCGCATTTAGGAAGCCCCTATGGTGCCAGAACAGCAAAAAAAAAAAAAAACACATGGCATACCATTTTGGAAACTAGACCCCTCGGGGAACGTAACAAGGCGTTAAGTGAACCTTTATACCCCACAGGTGTTTCATGACTTTTGTATATGTAAAAAAAATTTTTTTTTTTTACCTAAAATGCTTGTTTTCCCAAAAATTTAAAATTTTTAAAAAGGGTAATAGCAGAAAATCACCCCCAAAATTTGAAGCCCAATTTCTCCCGAGTACGGCGATACCCCATATGTGACCCTAAACTGTTGCCTTGAAATACGACAGGGCTCCAAAGTGAGAGCACCATGCGCATTTGAGGCCTAAATTAGGGACTTGCATAGGGGTGGACATAGGGGTATTCTACGCCAGTGATTCCCAAACAGGGTGCCTCCAGCTGTTGTAAAACTCCCAGCATGCGTTCTGGAAACAGTGGCGTACCAGACGTTTTTCATTTTTATTGGGGAGGGGGGCTGTGTAGGGGTAAGTGTATATGTAGTGTTTTTGACTTTTTATTTTGTGTTAGTGTAGTGTTTTTAGGGTACAGTCGCACGGGCGGGGGTTCACAGTAGTTTCTCGCTGGCAGCTTGAGCTGCAGCAGAAAATTTGCCGCAGCTCAAACTTGCAGCCGGATACTTGCTGTAATCCTCCTCCCATGTGAGTGTACCCTGAACGTTCACATGGGGGGGGGGGGGGGGGGGTTGGGGGAAATACCTCCAGCTGTTGCAAAACTACAACTCTCAGAATGTACGGTCTATCAGTGGATGCTGGGAGTTGTAGTTTTGCAACCGCTGGAGGCTCCGTTTTGGAAACAGTGGCGTACCAGACGTTTTTCATTTTTATTGGGGAGGGGGGCTGTGTAGGGGTAAGTGTATATGTAGTGTTTTTGACTTTTTATTTTGTGTTAGTGTAGTGTTTTTAGGGTACAGTCGCACGGGCGGGGGTTCACAGTAGTTTCTCGCTGGCAGCTTGAGCTGCAGCAGAAAATTTGCCGCAGCTCAAACTTGCAGCCGGATACTTGCTGTAATCCTCCTCCCATGTGAGTGTACCCTGAACGTTCACATGGGGGGGGGGGGGGGGGGGGGGGTTGGGGGAAATACCTCCAGCTGTTGCAAAACTACAACTCTCAGAATGTACGGTCTATCAGTGGATGCTGGGAGTTGTAGTTTTGCAACCGCTGGAGGCTCCGTTTTGGAAACAGTGGCGTACCAGACGTTTTTCATTTTTATTGGGGAGGGGGGCTGTGTAGGGGTATGTGTATATGTAGTGTTTTTACTTTTTATTTTATTTTGTGTTAGTGTAGTGTAGTGTTTTTAGGGTACAGTCGCATGGGCGGGGGGTTCACAGTAATATCTCGCTGGCAGTTTGAGCAGCGGCAGAAAATTTGCCGCAACTCAAACTTGCAGCCGGATACTTACTGTAATCCTCAGGCCCATGTGAGTGTACCATGTACGTTCACATGGGGGGGGGGATAAATACCTCCAGCTGTTCAAAACTACAATTCCCAGCATGTACGGTCTATCAGTGCATGCTGGGAGTTGTAGTTTTGCAACAGCTGGAGACACACAGGTTGTGAAACACTGAGTTTGGTAACAAACTCAGTGTTTTGCAACCAGTGTGCTTTCAGCTGTTGCAAAAGCTACAACCCCCAGCATGTACAGACAGCGGAAGGGCATGCTGGGTCTTGTAGTTATGCAACAGCCGGAGGCATACTACATTGGCTGGGGATGCTGGGGATTGTAGTTATGCAACAGCTGGAGACACACTGGTTTGCTACTTAACTCAGTGTGCCTTCAGCTGTTGCAAAACTACAACTCTCAGCAGTCACCGACAGCCAACGGGCATGCTGGGAGTTGTAGTTATGCAACCAGATGCACCACTACAACTCCCAGCATGCACTTTAGCTGATTGTGCAAGCTGGGAGTTGTAGTTACACAACAGCTGAAGGTACACTTTTCCATAGAAAGAATGTGCCTCCAGCTGTTGCAAAACTACAAGTCTCAGCATGCCCATAAGGGCATGCTGGGAGTTGTGGTGGTCTGCCTCCTGCTGTTGCATAACTACAGCTCCCAGCATGCCCTTTTTGCATGCTGGGAGCTGTTGCTAATCAACAGCAGGAGGCTGTCACTCACCTCCTGCTGCTGCTCCACGATGCTGCCGCACAGGTCAGTCCCTCGCCGCCACCGTCGCTCCTGGGGCCCCAGTCCCAACAGGATCGGGGTCCCCAGCACCGGGGGTCGTCTTCCCGCACCCGCTCACGTCCTCCGGAAGAGGGGCGGAGCGGGTTGCGGGAGTGACAACCGCAGCAGGCGCCCTGATTGGTCAGCCGGGAATCCAGCCGACGAATCAGGGCGATCGTGAGTTGGCACCAGTGCCACCTCACCCCTGCTGGCTCTGGCTGTTCGGGGCCGTCTCTGACGGCCCCGATCAGCCAGTAATTCCGGGTCATCGGGTCACTTGAGACCCGATTGACCCGGAATCCGCCGCAGATCGCTGGACTGAATTGTCCAGCGATCTGCGGCAATCGCCGACATGGGGGGGCATAATGACCCCCCTGGGCGATATGCCGGGATGCCTGCTGAACGATTTCAGCAGGCATCCGGCTCCGGCTCCCCTCCGGCTAGCGGCGGGGGCCGGAAATGCTCAGGGCGTATCCATACGCCCTCGGTCCTTAAGGACTTGGAAACGGGGGCGTATGGATACGCCCTATGTCCTTAAGGGGTTAAGTATGAAAATAACATGGTATTCTCAACCACAAGGCAAATGGTGTAGAAAAGAAAACCACCAAATTTGCAAAATTATCTATTACTATTTCAATTTCACTTCAACATTTAGGTTTTTTTCCGGAGAATATGTTTGGGAAAAATTAAAAGGTATCATTATAGTAGGTAGTTATGACTATTATAGGGCAAGGAGGAAAAAAACGTGAGTGTAAAAGCGAAAAATGGCCCGGACAAGTGGATCGTCATGAGGGACAAGTAGATTTTGCTTTGTTTTAGTCACATGGACAAGTAGTTTTTTTATTACATTTCCACACCCCTGTGTATTATAGAAATAAATAAATATATATATATATATATATATATATATATATATATATATATATATATATATATATATATAAAATAATTAAATACATAATCCCTCGAAGAATATCCATACCCCCAATAATGCACCATAACCCCCACACCCGACCACTGGAGCTAGAAGAAAAGAAAGAACAAAAAAAGGTATTGCTACCTACTATTGAGAGTCATTTATCCCAAACTCTTCTATACCTAACTAGACCTATTTTTGAGTTTTGGGCACAGCAAAATTCTTATCTCCTCAATTTTTTCACTCAATTATACCAGGCTAAGAAAACCAGAGTTTTATTAGACAGCCTGACTAAGAATTATGGAAAAAAGGTAATAAGTATAGTACTATCCGGATGGCGCATTCCTTTAAAGATGAGTGTTGCCAGGATGTATTAAAAAAGGCAAAATGTTATTTTATTCAGAAAGGTGCAACTTAAAAGTTACGAATCTGGACCGGATTCTTTGTCAGGCATTGTTTCTAGAGATGAGCGAACTTACAGTAAATTTGATTCGTCATGAACTTCTCGGCTCAGCAGTTCATGATTTATCCTGCATAAATTAGTTCAGCTTTCAGGTGCTCCCGTGGGCTGGAAAAGGTGGATACAGTCCTAGGAGACTCTTTCCTAGGAATGTATCCACCTTTTCCAGCCCACCGGAGCATCTGAAGGCTGAACTAATTTACGCAGGAAAGGTCATCAACTGCCGAGCAGAGAAGTTCGTGACGAATCAAATTTACTGTAAGTTTGCTCATCTCTAATTGTTTCTTACAGAAAAAAAACTTGCCAGTTTTAAATGTACAGGTAGTAAAAGTACCGCCGGGTCACGAGGTCAAGGGGGAGGGGGTACAGGTAAAATATGAAGAACAAAAGTCAGTGTGATACCCTTAATTTTTGAGCCGATATTTTCAGCAACATTGCAGTACATTTCAGCAAACACTGAAAAACATAACCGTCCTAATGAAGTGACAGCAATGTAGCGCAGGAGTTACTTGATACATGTGGAGTTGATACAATTGTATATAGAATATTATGATAATACTGGTTACACAGAGTTTCAAACTGGGATGGGGCATGATAAGGGATTGTGCAGCGCTGGGGCTGTTTGGTCTGCAACCCCCATTTTTGTATTCTGCAGCGCTGGAGCTACTTCGTTCACGGCCCACTCCTCAAATTAATATTATTGCCTTTTGTTTGTGGAGTTTTAAGTCTGGAGCACAGTTTTTTATTTTATTTTACAGTGAAGGGGTGGGTAGAATTACAGGGGGCAACAAAAATACATGAAATATGTAAAAGACAGGTTTAAATTGTATATAAGTACACACACGCACTAGAAGTCTTTTTTTTAAATAAGAAAAAGCTCTCTTTTAATTTAGTTTTATTTTATATTTCTGTTCAGTTAGGAGCTGGGTTGGGGTAGGGTATAAAGTAAAGCACCCACCTCATGCAACACATACACCCTCCCCCCCCCCCTACAAGCCCCCCTCCCCCCCGCCCTCATTACCTCATTAGAGTAGGGAAATGGCCCGCAGGTTGTTTTCAGCGGACAAGGCATATTCCTTATTTGCCTCAGACACTGAAAGAGCCATTGAGGGAGAGAATGATGCCACATTTTTGTTATCTTACGCACCCTTCTCTAGTGATGACGGGCAACCAAGGCGGCGGAGACACCACCATGCGGGATTGCAAACCTCCTCTGCTCCTGACCCTGTGTCCCATGCTAGTACGAGTCCCCCTGGTGCTCGTACTAGTCAACTACAACCCCCCCAGCCAAGTGCACTGGTGCCCCATGCGGATGATCTTGCATGTACTCAGCCAGCGGACCACGAGCCCGTGATTCCTGAGTTTGTCGGCGGCTCAGGAATCAAGATTGACATTGTCGGGTTCACTGAAATGGAATATTGTAGTCTTTTTTTTTCAGTGACGACTGTCAATCTGATGGTTGACCAGACAAACCTGTACGCCCAACAGTTTGTCACCGCAAACGCAGGCTCCTTTTTAGTTAGGCATAATGGGCCAGTCGATGCAGCCTAAATGAGGACATTTTGGGGCCTAGTGCTACATATGGGCATAGTTAAAAAACCCAATGTCAGGCAGTACTGTAGTGGGGACGTCCTCTACCAGACCCCACTATACAGTATGGCCATGACACTTCCCAGTTTGAAGCCATTCGGAAAGGTTTGCATAAGCTGATAACGCGGCATAACCACCTGTATAAGATCGGGCCAGTCAAACAATTCGGGGCCAAATTTTGAGAGGCCTATGTCCCTGGGAGGGAGGTCTCTATTGATGAGTCTCTCATCTGCTTTAACCCCTTAAGGAATTTGGTTTTTCCACTTTCGTTTTTCCTCCCCATTTAAAAGTCATTTTTGCACCTATAATTCCATACTATGGCTTATTTTTTGCGCCACCAATTCTACTTTGCAGTGACGAAACGGCAAAACAGGAAAACTAATTCATTGTGCGACAAAATTAAAGAAAATATGCCATTTTGGTAAATTTTGGGGGCTTCCGTTTCTACACAGTGCATTTTTTGGTAAAAATTACACCTTTCCTTTATTGTGTAGGTCCATACGATTAGAATGATACCCTACTTCTATAAGTTTGATTTTGTCTTACTTCTGGAAAAAATCATAACTACATGCACGAAAATGAATGTGTTTAAAATCGTTATTTTTGACCCATAACACTTATTTTTCCGTGTACGGGGCGGTATGAGGGCTAATTTTTAGCGCCATGAGCTGGAATTTTTAGCAGTACCATTTTTGTATTTATCAGACTTTTTAAATCACTTTTAATTTTTTTCTTCATGATATAAAAAGTGATCAAAAATACGCAATTTTGGACTTTGGAATTTTTTTACGTGTACGCCATTGACTATGCGGTTTAATTAATTAATATATTTTTAGAGTTCAAACATTTACGCACGCGGCGATGCCACATATATTTTTATTTGAAATATTTTCTTTTTAAATGGGAAAAGAGGGGGGTGATGGTTACTTTTATTAGGGAAGGGGTTAAAGGAGAACTCCAGAATATAAAAATTGTCCCCCATACTGCCGGCAGAAAAAAAATTAAGATGTACATATCTTCCTTCGCTCCCCCGGGGCTTCGCTAACAGTCTCCGGTCTCCGCTACAATCATCTTCCTGGTTGCCGGTGGTCGGCGAGTCATACTGCACTCAGCCAGTCACCGGCCACAGCAAACTCCCAACTCGGCCGGCGATAGGCTGAGCGGCAGCGAGACGTTTTTGGCCCCGGCAGCAGGTGCCGGTGTAGTAAAGAATTGTGTGTCTTGAAGCGTTCTCACAATGTCGCTCAGCCTATTGCGTGCCGAGTGGGGACTTCGCTGCGGCCGGTGATTGGCAGTTTGACTCGCCGACCACCAGTAACCAGGAAGTGGATCGCGGAGGAGATCAGAGCCGGTTACCGGAGGCCCCCGGGGAGTGAAGGAAGGTATGTACATCTTTATTTTTTTCTGCTGGCAGTATGGGGGACAATTTTTTATATTCTGGAGTTCTCCTTTAAGTGATCTTAACTTTTTTTTCAGACTTTATTTGCAGTGTTATAGCCACCTCTAGTGGCTATAATACTGCACACTGATTAAAACACACAGATCACTGCCATGTATTAACATGACAATGATCAGTGTTATCGGCGGTCGATTGCTCAAGCCTGGATTTCAGGCTTGGAGCAATCAATCGCCGATCGGATGTGCCGGAGGCAGGTAAGACACCCTCCGCTCACGTTCTAGCTGATCAGGACATTGTGATTTCACCGCAATGGTCCCTATCAGTCCGACTGAGCTGCAGGGAGTGTATTTTGTGTTTCTTTAGACGCGTCGATCAACTGAACGCCGGGTCTAAAGGGTTAATAGCGTGTGGCACAACGATCGGGGCCGCACACTATTAGCCTAGTGTCCTGGCTCTCATCAGCCGCCGGGACCGAGCCGCTAGGACGCAGGGTCACGACGCGACCCCGCCTTTCAGACCGGGGTGTACAGGTACGCCCTGCGTCCTTAAGAGGTTAAGGGGAGACAGCTTCCGGCAGTACATTCCCACTTAGAAGGCGTACCTCAGGGTACACTTGCAAGTTTATAGAGTACGAGGGACGAGATTGCCGTATTGAACCCCCAGAATGTCCCCCCACTCTGGGCGTTAGCGGGAAATAGTTTGGGACCTTTTGCACCTGTTCGATAAGGGTTAACACCTTTACGTGGATAACTTTTATACTAGTATCCCTCTGTTCACATCCTTCGCCGCCAGATCCACGGTCTCTTATGGGACATCCCCTAAACACACTTATTCCCCAGGGTGAGTCACGTGCCCTTACCCATGAAAACCTGTTGCTGGTCAGGTATAAGGATAAGAAGAATGTCCTTATGCTGTCCACAATTCATGGCAACGGCAGCACCCCTGTCCGAGGTTCCGCAGGACTGTTCCTCAAGCCTGATTGTATTCTGGACTACAATCGGTATATGGGGGGGGGGGGGGGGGAGTTGATCTGTCTAATCAAGTCCTCAAGCCATATAGTGTTATGCGGAAAACATGTACATAGTACAAACAAGTTGCAGTCTACATAGTACAGGTTACCATGTACAACTCTTTTGTACTGTCCCAGTACGCTGGCAATCCAGGGACATTCCTGCAGTTTCAAGAGGAAGACACTAATCTTTGGTGACTGCCGAACAGATAGCCAGAGCACCTCTGGAACTATAGGGGCCCGGATCATCCCAGGCCAACACTTTCCAGGTGAGGTCCCCCACACTGGAAAGTAATTCCAAAAAAAACAAAAACAAATGCAGAGTGTGTCACAGGAGGGGGATTCGGAAGGACCCACTTGCCCCAATCTTACGGGTCTCTACATTATAGATTGCTTCAGGGAGTATCACACTTCCATGGAGTTCTACATTTTTAATCTCTTTCCCGCACTTTAATTTCCCAGTATCTTAATCCAATGTACTAGTCCAGAGTACATTGTCACTTTTTTTAAATTTTTTAAGATTTTATATCAGAACCCCTGCCATTGCATTGCATTGCATTGCAAATCACCACTTTAGGCCTCAAATCTCATTGGTGTTGTCTCACTCCTAAGCCCACACCTGTGAGGTGTTAAGGCTCACTATACCCCTTATTACGTTCCTTGAGGGGTGTAGTTTCTCCAAAGAGTGTGCCATGTGTTGTTTTTTTTGCTGTTCTGGCACCATGGGGGGGGGGGGCTCCTAAATGCAACATGCACCCCAAAAACCATGACAGCAAAATTGACTCTCCAAAATCCCAGTGTTACCCTTTCCCTCTTGAGCCATGTTGTAAGCCTGCAAAGCACTTTACGTCAACATGAGGTATATCCATACTCAAGAGAAATTGGGCTACAAGTTTGGGGGCTTTTTCTCCCTATATCCCTTGTAGAAATAAAAAAAAAAAAATGGGATTACTTGAATATGTTAGTGTAAAAAAATTGAGATTTAGATTTTTCTCCTTCACTTTGCTGCTATTCCTGTGAATCACCTAAAGGGTTAAAACTTTCTAAATGTCATTTTGAATACCTTGAGGGGTGCAGTTTCTAAAATGGGGTTATTTATGGGGTATTTTCTTACAGGAAGGCCCCTGAAAAAAAAATCAGGTCTTGAATTTTTCGTGAAAATGTGGAAACTTGCTGCTAAACTTTGAAGCCCTCTAATGCCTTCAAAACGTTAACACATGTCAACTTAATGATGTCAACATAAAGAAGACATATTGTATATGTGAATCAATATAGAATTTATTTGGAATGTCCATTTTCCTTACAAGCATGTAGTTTCAAAGTTAGTAAAGTGCAACATTTTCATGACATTTTGGGATCTATCACCAAGAATGGATGCAAGAAACAACAAAAATTTACCACTATGGCCCTCATTTACTTAGACTTACAACCCGATTTTCTATCTTGCTTTCTTACCCGACTGCTTTTTTCCCCTGGTATTTATTATTATGTCGCATCCTGTTTGTCGCACGTGGGTTTTGTTGGTTTTGTTCCTCTGAGCTGTCGGGAAAAAATCCACAACAATACAACAAATTCGGGTTGGAAATCTTAATAAATACGTGGGAAAGCTCAGAAATGTCGGGTAACGCCCCTTTTTCGGGTTTGGGAGAATCCACATCGGGTCCGTCGGGAAAAAATGTTGCATGGTGTCGCAGACTGGCGCACGATGTCTGCGACATGGCGCAGACAAAGATGCGACAAAAGAAAACGACAAAAGAGGTCGGGTTTAGAATAGTAAATGAGGGCCTATGTTTAATTAGAATATGTCACGAAAAAATCTCGGAATCAGAATGAAAAGTAAAAGCATCCCTGAGTTATTAATGCATAAAGTGACAGTGGTCAGAATTGCAAAAAAATAAAAAGGGCTGAGTCCTTAAAGGGAACCAATCCTGAGATTTTATTCTGCCCATCCCCGGGGATTTTCCTGTCTATGGGGATGGTGAGGATATTAACTTAAAAATGCTCCTGCCATGCTCGTTAGTAATCCCCTGGGCAGGGAGCTCTTCTTAACTAATCCAGTCTTTGTCCGGAAGCGCTTGATAGACAGGGCTGCGTCATGGCTCTGCTCACTTATCATGCGATGCCGGAGGAAGACTGGATTAGGTAAGAGCTCCCCGCCAACAGGACTACTTAAGGCCGCGGCGTAATAAGTTCATATCCTCCCCATCTCCGCAGGCAGGAAGTCTCCCAGGGATGGGGAGGATAAAGAATTTACCCTATATAACACTTTTCCAACCGTTATATAGGGTAAAATCTCGTGATTGGTTTCCTTTAAAGAAACCTTCCCTCCACCATTACACCCAATTGTTGCTGGCATTGACTACCTCCTAGAACATCTTGGAGCATGGCTTGACCACTTACTACAACCATTAGTGACACATACGATGGACTCTATTAGAGACACAAAAGTATTGCTATAAACAATAGAGTCTCTCACCTGGCATACAGATAGCAGATGGATGTCGTGTGATGTAACGTCACTATATAACTGCATACCCAACGCTAAAGCTATTGCATCTGTTAAACATCACATGGAAAAGTACAGCAACTATCCTCCCTTGTTATAACAATACATATTGAACGTTTTGCTTTTTGCACTGAAAAAAATTCTCTCTTCATTTAATGGGTCTTTCTTTTTTCAAATAACAGGTTGCTAAATTCTCCCCTTCTGTGGCTAACCTGTATATATCCCATTGGGAGGAGGTCTGTCTATACTCTGCTGTCAATCTCTATTGCCCCCTCCTGGGGTGGTAAAGCCGATATATAGACGACCACCTCCTGATGTGGAGGGGGTCCGACCTGGAAGCAGGGTTGTTCCAACCTAAAGTCAATAACAATGACCTACCTGAGCAAACCCACTCCTTCAATTTCATCACCACCTATAATGATCACAAACTCATCAAAAGGATCATCACTGACCATTGGAAAACTCTCCTGCTGGACCCCTTCCTTAAAGACATTCTGCCACCTAGACCAAACATCACCTTCAGAAAAAACAGGTCCCTCAAAAATATGCTGGCACCCAGCAAACTCAAAGCACCAAAGAAGCAAACCACCTTTCTGGACACCCCAAATGTCACCGGTTCATACAAGTGCAACAAACCTCTCTGTAAATGCTGCAACAACATTGCTAACAAATGCACAAAATTCACCTGCCAACATTACTTACCCCATCAGGAGTTTCATTAACTGCAGCACATCCTACGTGATCTACCGCCTCGAGTGCCCCTGTGGTCTTCAGTACGTCGGGCGCACCACCCAACCACTAAATCAGCGCATTAACAAGCACAGATCCAATGTCACCAAGGGGTACCAACTCCACAGAGTCTCCAGGCATGCAGCGGAAAAGCACAGCAGCGATTCCAGGTGCCACACCATCACATCTATTTAACACATTTCCGCCGACACTGCCCACCGATTCGCAGTACTGAGAACTGGGAACATTTCTGGATCTTCACCCTTAAAACTTTGACACCCTCGGGTTTGAATGCATACATCGAAAATGTTACCTTATCCACCCCTCTACCCACTGCTGCCGGAATACAAGTCCACCCACCTCACCGATGCCAGCTAAAGACTAACTGATTGGTACCGATGACATCGTGACAGCCGTAGCAGATGCCTCCTCACTGCGGGACAAGATGACACCTAGCCGCCGCAGAAGCCACCTGTTTCTCTCCCCTCCCCTTTCTCTCTCTCTTCTTTTCCTTTTCTTTACAGGTCTCACAGCCCTTCCATGAATAATTCCGAGCGACATCCGGACCCCGATGACCACCAGTTCGGATGACAGCCCGACCGGACAAAGTTCAAGCCTGATACCGGCACCCTGACAGCATTCAAAGACCTTCTTCATGATTGGTCGCCAAAACACCTCCTTCTTCATGATTGGTCACCGCCCGGACCTGCCCAGCAGCGATTGGTCGTACTCTTCAAAAGAATTGCCGCCGATGCCTCTAGGACTCTCCCGGAGAGGATATACATGTCTCATCTCCGATTGGCCACCGCCTGGACGACCGTAGCAGCGATTGGCTGACATTTTTGAAAGACGCTTTACCGCCACCAGCGGTAGCAACCTGGAATCCGGACTTATACGTCACCCCTCTGATTGGCTCACCCGATATCACGGACAGCCTATCAGAATCTAGCCCACTATCCCCATGCCCATCTTTGGATGATATCTCCACACGGACTTCCGCCCATGACAGCGTAACTATACTCAGTCATGTATGGCACGATCCTGATTGGTCGCCTTTACACTATGCCCCAGCAAGCGACCAATCAGCCTTCAGGGGCTCATCTCCATTCATACACCTGCCGCAGCAACCCAGCACAGCGATGACCGCCTCCGCCTATTGCCTCCTGATTGGTCGCCACCACGGACATCTCTCGCGGTTCCAATTGAACTTCTAAATACTCCTGTAAAACACTATCCCTATGCATTTTTTCATGTTTTACGTGGTTTTCATGCTCTTTTATTGAAAATGTTGTACTATTTATGTCTCTCTTGCCCAGCCCACACCCGGCCCCGGCACCCATCCCACATGACGTCACCAGCTCACCTGGTTTGGTGCTATTTTTGTGTATTTAAATTCCCACACCTGTCACCTGGCCACACAGCAACCACCTGCAATTGAAAAAGGGAGCTGTGACTCCCGAAACGAGTCTTGCTTTATTTATTTATTTTCTTTGATTTCTTTATGCTGTAAAAATAAATTATTTACTTTATACCTATACCCACGACTTTGGGTGAATCACTTGGAAGCGCCACCGCAGCATTTTTCTACATTTTCTGCATTCTACATACGGATCCACCTTTGGGCTCTGTCCTCACGCTGCAGGCCTGCATACCAAGCTACCATCACCGGCAAGGGACACAATACCCTCCACCCGGGTACCCACTTACATCGGCTCGAGACCTACACCACTACCTCCGCCTTTTTTTCGCTATATACTGACCTGTCCACTAGGGCATTTTTTAGGGCCGATACCAATAAACAGTGGAGGTTATAGTTAATCGGCTATTTAACACCCCCCCCCCCCCCCCGACATCGCTGCAGATCATTGATTTAAAGCGGGCGCTTTAAATCAATGAACTGCAGCAGCTTTTGCGGTGCCATAGGCCGCCGCCATTACCCGCTTCTCTCCCCCTGCCTGTCCGGGGGTCCTCCTGAGTCCTATCACTGCGACCGTCTACCCCCCCCACCACCACCACCACGCGCCGCACCGGCCCCATTGCCTCCCCCATCTCCGGTTTTATAATTACCTATTCCCGGGGTCCACGCTACATCTGGATCCGGTGGCATCCTCCTGAGCTGTCACTGTGCGCACTGACTGACGTCGCGTTGAGGACGACACTAGTCATAGCACACAGCTTAACACAGGACACAGCAGGAGCCAGAAGTAGCGTGGACCTCGGGAACAGGTAATTATGATACCGGGGAGGGGATGGGGGAGGCAATGGGGCCGGGGCGATGCAGCGCGGGGCATTATCGGATTATCGGCAAGGTAATTGCAGATACCAATAACGCCCAAAATCGTGAATATCGGCCATTAATATCGGCCAAACTGATAATCGGTCGATTCCTACTGTCCACAACCTCAAACAGTCACACTCTAAACTCCACTATGGCCAAGAACAAGGAGCTGTTGGAGACCATAAACAAAATTGTAGACCTGCACCAGGCTGAGAAGACTGAATCTGCAATAGGCAAGCAGCTTGGTGTGAAAAAAATCAACTGTGAGAGCAATTATTAGAAAATGGAAGACATACAAGACCACTGATAATCTCCTTTGATCTGGGGCTTCATGCAAGATCTCACCCCATGGTGTCAAAATGATCACAAGAACGGTGAGCAAAAATCCCAGAACCACACGCGGGACGGTGCTGCTGGCTGCTTTTTAGCATCTCCCACACAGCCACGGCAGCCCTGTAAGAGAACCGCAGTGGCTGCCTGGGAGAGGCGCTTTGAACTCCTGCGTGGCACTGCTGCGCATAGACTTGAGTTCACTGTGCCACCATTCAGTGCGCCCGCCGTCCTGCTCTCTCTCGTGTACAGGGCCCCGCTTGCCCTCAGTTTACAGGGCCCCGCTTGCCCTCAGTTTACAGGGCCCCGCTTGCCCTCAGTTTACAGGGCCCCGCTTGCCCTCAGTTTACAGGGCCCTGCTTTAAAATGCCCAAAAATTAAAATGCACAGAATATCGGTATAAGTTATCAGCTCTCGGCCTGAAAGTTCACAGGTTATCGGCTCTAAAAAATCATTATCGGTCGAACCCTAATTTGGATTATCGAGATTAGTATTGGGAGAATGTAATATGGTCAGATGAAACCAAAGTAGAACTTTTTGGTAAAAATTCAACTCTGTTTGGAGGAGAAAGAATGCTGAGTTGCATCCAAAGAACACCATACATACTGTAAAGCATGGGGGTGGAAACATCATGCTTTGAGGCGGTTTTTCTGCTAAGGGACCAGGACGACTGACCCGTGTAAGGAAAGAATGAATGGGGCTCACGTATCATGAGATTTTGAGTGAAAACCTCCTTCCATCAGGAAGGGCATTGAAGATCAAATGTGACTGGGTCTTTCAGCATGACAATGATCCCAGACACACCACCCGTGCAACAATGCTTCGTAACAAGCATTTCAAGGTTCTGGAGTGGCTTAGCCTGTCTCCAGATCTCAACCCCATAGAAAACCTTTGGAGGGAGTTTAAAGTCCATGTTGCCCAGCGACAGCCCCAAAACATCACTGCTCTAGAGGAGATCTGCATGGAGAAATGGGCCAAAATACCAGCAACAGTGTGCGGAAACCTTGTGAAGACTTAAAGAAAACATTTGACCTCTGTCATTGCAAAAAAAAAAAAAAGTATATATAACAAAGTATTGACTAGGGATCGACCGATTATCGTTTGGCTGATATTATCGGCCGATGTTCATGATTTTGGACATTATCGGTATCAGCAATTACCTTGCCGATAATGCCCCGCCCCCCGCACCGGCCCGGCCAGAGACCACCGCCGCTGCCCCCATTGCCTCCCCCATTCCCGGTTTTATAATTACGTGTTCCCGGGGTACGCACTACTTCTGGCTACTGCGGCGTCCTGTGTTACGCTGTGCACTGCGCAATGGCGAGTGACTTCAACGCGACGTCACCGTCAGTGTGCACAGTGACAGCACAGGATGCAGCTGGAGCCAGAAGTAGCACGGACCCCGGGCCCAGGTAATTATAAAACCGGGAATGGGGGAGGCAATGGGGCAGCAGCGGTGGTTCGACTAAGGACTGGTAAGGGGAGAGAAGCGGGGTGGCGGCAGTCTATGGGCAGAGGATTGTGGGGGGGGGGGGGGATAGGACTCAGGAGGACCCCAGGACAGGCAGGGGGAGAGAAGTGGGTGGTGGCAGTGGTCTTTGGCACCGCAAAATCCACTGCAGTTAATTGTTTTAAAGCACCAGCTTTAATTCAATGATCTGCAGAGGCGTAGCCGGGAAGGGGGGGGGGGGGGCAGTTAAGGTAGGGATAAATAGCCAATAACTTATACCGGAATATGGTATAAGTTATTGGCCTTAACCTCCACAAAAGTCTATATCGGTCGATCCCTAGTATCGAGATTACCTTTTGTTAATGACCAAATACTTACTTTCCACCAGAATTTGCAAATACATTCTTTAAAAATCAGACAATTGATTTTATGGATTTTTTTCTCATTAGGTTTCTAATAGTTGAGGTTTACCTATGATGAAAAATTACAGGCCTCATCTTTTTAAAAGTGGGAGAACGTGCACAATTGGTGGCTGACTAAATACAGTTTTGCCCCACTGTATATAGCCCTATATTGTTGCTTTGAAACACTAAAGGGCTCAGGAGGCAGGGAGCTCCATGCGCATTTAAGGCCTAAATTAGGGAATTGCACCAGATAGCTGGTACGGAGCCTCTAGACCTCCGGCACAATCACAGGCCCGGAAAAGGATGGGGTGGGAAGAGTAAGTGATTATAAATCACCCACTGGGCACCATCATTTGTCTGTCTGTCCCGGCCAACCAATGACAGCGCTCAGGAGGTGGCAAGATAACCACCTTTCTCCTGCTGATCAAGGGTGATTGGTACTGTCATGGAGAACACCAATTATCTTTCGGGCCACTTGAGACTTGATTGGCAGAATTGACCAGTGAATCACGGCGATCAATGATCATGGCGATCAACATCTTTGGACCCCCTTGGCAATATGCCTGGGTGAAAAGCCTTCCTTAACTTATCAGCTGCTATATACTACAAAATTATGTCTGTTTTTTCCAGTCTGAGTAAACTGCTCTCTGCTGACACCTTTGTCTGTGTCAGGAACTGTCCAGGTACAAATCCCCATAGCAAACCTCTCCTGCTCTGGACAGTTTAAGACATGGACAGAGGTGACAGCAGAGAGCACTGTGGTCAGACTGGAAAAAAACTACACAACTTTCTCTGTAGTATACAGTTTATAAGTAATGAAAGGTTTCAGATTTTTAAATAGAAGTAATTTAAAGTTTAACTTTCAGCAACAGTTGATTTAAAAACATTTGTTTTCCACTGGAGTACCTCTTTAACCTTAAGGACACAGGGCGTATGCATACGCCCCCGTTTCCGAGTCCTTACGGACTCAGGGCATATGGATACGCCCTGCGTTCTTCCGGTCCCCGACGCTCACCGGGCAGGGACCGGACCAGGATGCCTGCCGATATCGTTCAGCAGGCATCCCGTCATATCGCCCAGGGAGGTCCTGAGGTCCCCCCCATATCGGTCGCCGCAAATCGTGCGTCAATTCAGATGTGTGATTTGCGGTTATTCCAGGTCAAATCGGGTCTCTGGTGACCCAGAAAAAAAGGGTGAATGGGGCTGTCCGAGACAGCCCCATTCACCCTTACTCAGCAGGAGTGAGGTGGCACGAGTGCCACCTTGTGATCACATGATTGATCGGTTGGAACGACCGATCAGTCACGGACCTGAGGGGGTCTCCTACCTTGCCCTGGACCGGCGGGGGTCCCCTCTGGTGCGGTGGCGGCGACAGGAGCAGCAGGATCGGCGGCGTCCCGGGGCAGGATACGGCAGGAGGTAAGGCCTCTTCACTTCCTGCTGTTGCTTAGCAACAACTCTCGGCATGCAAAAGCCAAAGGGCATGCTGGGAGTTTTAGTTTTGCAACTGCTGGAGTTCCAACTACAACTCCCAGCATGCCCTTTGCTAGTCTGTGCATGCTAGGGGTTGTAATTATGCAACAGCTGGAGGCACTTTTTCTTTGAAAAAGTGTGCCTCCAGCTGATGCAAAACTACAACTATCAGCATTCCCCTTCGGCTGTCAATGCATGCTGATTGTTGCAGTTTTGCAACAGCTGGAGAAACATAGGTAACAAACTCTGTTTCACAACCAAACTCAGTGTTTTGCAACCAGTCTGCCTCCAGCTGTTGCAAAAATACAACTCCCAGCATGCACTGAGAGGCTGTACATGCTGGGAGTTCTAGTTTTTCAACAGCTGGAGGCACACTTGGTTGCGAAACACTGAGAGTTA